>NC_088641.1:20018825-20174469 GCF_036013475.1 Columba livia | reverse complement strand
GGCACCACCCTGTCATGCCCAAAAAGGTTTGTAATGCTTTTACAGTTTGAGGCTTCGGAGTTTGGCATATAGCCTCCTTTCGAGCCTGTCCCAGGGTCCTCTGCCCTGCACTGATTTCATAGCCCAAATAAGTTACTTGTTGCTGTCTTCTGTGATACCTGAAATCCTTGGAGCCCCAAAAAGTTCAATAAACTTACAGTTCAGGTTATGCACGTCTCCTTTGTTCTGGTAGCGATCAAAATGTCATCCACATATTGTAGCATCTGTCCTTCATCAAAGGGGGCTTCCCAAGATTCAAGATCTTTAGCAAGCTGATTTCCAAATATTGTCGGACTGTTCTTAAATCCTTGTGGCAACACCATCCACATGAGCTGGGTTTTACGTCCACTTTTAGGGTTTTCCCATTCAAATGCAAATATTGTCTGGCTGGCTTCACGGAGAGGGATGCAAAAAGGCATCTTTTAAATCTAAAACAGTAAACCAAATCAAATCAGAGTTAATACAGTTAGAAAGGTGTATGGGTTTGCTACCACTGGTTAGAGGTCCTCTGTTATTCTGTTTATAGCTCCTAAGTCCTGAACGACCCAATATGACCCATCCAGCTTACGGATAGGCAATATAGGGCTGTTATAACTGGACTCACGTTCCTTTAATAACCCGATTTGTAGGAATTTCTCTATTACTGGCCAAATTCCTTTCCTGTCCTCCCTTTATCCTTACCTCGACAGGTGGAGCATTTTTGGCCCTTCAGGTACATCAGTAGCCCATACCCCGGGGTACACTTGGTTCACGACTTCTTCATTAATCTTGCCTTCTGTGGGAACAGTTGCTAAAAGCAAGCCCATTATTTGCATGTATTGCTGATCATTTACCTCCAGAGTAATTTCTCCTTTTTCAAATCTGATTACTGCATCCATTTGTTCCAACAGATTTCTCCCCAAAAGAGGTTTTAGGGAATTGGGCATATATAAAAATTTATAAACGCCTACTTGTTTACCCAGTTTATATTTCAAAGGTTCGCAAAAATACGCCCTTTCACTTTGGCCAGTGGCTCCCTTTACTTACTATGTAATCGTTACTTATTGGCAATCTACCAAAAATTCCACTTGTTTCTGTTCATTCCAGGTTCCCTTCAGTCTTTTTCAAAACTTGCTGCTGTCCATTTCTCTCTCTGCCTACCTCCTCTGACATGCATTTTCCCAATGTACGTTGACCTCTCTCTAAAGGCTTTCAAAGCCTTCCAACCTCTTTAGTTCCCTACTTTCTTATCCTTTCGACAATCTTCCTTTCCCTGTTACTGAATACTCTCCAAGCTTCATCTAACAACGTTTCCAAATTTCTACTTTCTGTTGCGCTCAGTTTCTCTAACTTCTCTAGGGGAGCTTGCACCATTCCCGGTGCGAGAGGCTACCCTGAGAGGCATACGGCTTGCCCCGCCCCCTTCGCCACTTCTAGCAGTGGTTTTTCTATTTTTTTTTTTCTTCTTTCTCTCCTTGCTGCAGTTTAGACTCAGGCAAGGCCACGCGGACGGGCGAGGTTGAGTTTATCTTGCAGTTTGGCACAGGCCTGAAATCCATGTTACAACACAGGCCTGGGATATTTCACTTTTTTTGTTTTTCCATTTAATTCCAGTCATAACACGCTTTATATGCAATTCCAATCAGCTCAGCAATAGTTACATTCCCCAGTCCCATTTACCTTTTGCAGATGTCAGAAAAAACAGCATATTAAACATAAGTCCATTATTTCCACTTTCCTAGATCCAATTCAGTTCATATTCTAGCCACTTTTAAACACCTCTCCCAAGCTCACATCCATCATAACATTTAGTTTGTTTTTGGTTTTTTGTTTTTTTTTTTTTTTTTTTTTCCCCATATCTCTGACTAGCACATAAATTCAATATGAATCTGAGTTTAACAACTTAAATCCTTTCCTGGTCTCAAAATATTAGATAACAATAAGAGCAAATTAACTTACAGTACTGTACTTCATCCTATTTTTCCCAAGTTCTGCAGAACAACATTAATTGCCACTAATTGCTACAATCCCACATTCAAGCCACAAGTGAATACAATATTGTTTCAAACTTTCTTTTATCAGGATTCCCCACTAAGTTACTCTAATGTGTAAGGATGCATCCTAAGGGGAGTAAGGTGGTGTTTTAGTATTTTAATGGAACCGGTTCCCATTTTGTTATTATGTCCCTGGTTTTGGAGGATGAAAAACATATCTGCATATACTTTCTTACACCGCGCGCAGTGTAATTTAACTCATGCCACGTGACTTAAATCAAGGTCTTTTAAGCTCGTCTTCTGCTTTATACAGATCACAGGCTAAAGCATACCACCATACATTTAAACAGTAGTTACTGTAATTAGCACACACTCACACAGACACTTTTCCCAGCTGGTTGGTTTTACAACTTACAATTTACTTTGCGATTTAGAATGGAATGCATGGAATGCCCGGGCACTTACAAAAGATAACACACAGTTACGGACTGACTATTATCTTTTTCAGCAGCTGCAAAAATAACTTGAGAGATTGCTGCATTACCCTTCACCCTTGCTAAAATCATTAGCAAAGGTCCATCCTGGCTCCCGAAACCGGAACGCAGAAATCTCGGGGTTGCTCGATATACTCCCAAGATCACTAGCGGCCGACTCTCAGACAGCAGCCCGCACTTCCCAGGTACCTCTACACCAAATACCACTGCGGAAACTCTGGCCACGCGTGGGGTGTCCCTCCACGTCTTACTGGCTCCCCGCCAAATGCAATTAAATGCAATTTTATTACAACATACCTTACCCGCTGTCAGTGCCGGAGGTCTTTTGTCTGCTCCTGCAATGACCAGCTGGGGGCAGAGGTCTTCTGAAAAAGAAGCTTCCGGGTGTGCCAAATTCGTCCGTTCTCAGTTGTTCATGCAGCCGAGCAAAACGCCTTCCTGGCTGGCTCGCCAAAGTGAGGCGCGGAAATGACTTTACAACCCGTGAGATTGTAAAGAGGTATGTTTATTTACAGTGCTGGACACACGGGGGAAATCATTTCACCTAATACGTGTCTAAATTTTCAGTAGCTGTGAACTTGGTTAAATGCAGTAAAGTGTTACATATTCATGACAGTTCTAGGAACGCTATACATATTCATAACCTGTCCCCGAGAAGGCGGTTCTTATTACAATGAGTTACGGGAGACCATTTCCATAGTTTCCACCTCCGGCTCCTCCTGGTTGCAGCTGTGCAGTGATCGTGAACCCGGGTCTCCTCCTCTGTACACGGTCACCTTTGGTCCAGTGTGATGAGTTGGTTAGGACTCAGACTGCTGAGTTGGTTAGAACTGACTCCTGTCCTGTGCCCAAGTTTCTGTTATCTGGTTCACCCAAGGATGCACCAAGGACGCACCCCGAGTTTTTTTATCTTTGCAAGGCGTCAGCCAACTCCTGTTTCTCGTACAATAAGTTATGCAAAGCTAAGCAAGGCTAGGCAACAGTGATGTGGGTTAAGGGTTAGCTCTGTAAGTGTTAGCTCCTTAGTTCTTTAAGTGTTAGTTCTTTAAGTGTTAATTAGTTAATTGTTAATTCCCTGTATCATCACCATGGTCTTTGCCATGGGCTGTAGGGGAATCTCTACACTGGTGCCTGGAGCATCTCTTCCCCCTCCTTCTTCACTGACCTTGGTGTGTGCGGAGTTGTTTTTCTCACATATTCTCACTCCTCTCTTCTGGCTGCTGTTGTGCAGCAGATTTTTCCCCCTTCTTAAATGTGTTATCACTGAGGCGCTACCACTGTCACTGATTGGGTCAGCTTTGATTAGCAGAGGGTCCCTCTTGGAGCCAGCTGGCGTTGGCTCTATTGGACATAGTGGAAGCTTCTAGCAACTTCTGAGAAGCCACCCCTGTAGCCCCCCGGTACCAAAACCTTGCCACGAAAACCCAGTACACTTAAACCAGATTGAATCATTTACCTGTCTGGTATAGCAGCTGTCACGTTGACTGCTACTCAGGTCTGAACAGGTAGTTTTTGGAGTTCCAGTCTCAGAGGTGCCAAAGGAGGTGCCCTCACGTTGACAGAGTGCCAGCCCAACTACATGCTGCCACTGCCTCCTGTGATGCTGAAAACTGCCCTCTTGCTCCCTCCCCACTCCCCACTCCATTTCACTTTCAGCGGAGATTCAACTCAGGGTGCAGCCACGCTATTGCAAGAGCTAACACAGAAGAGGGAGAAGAGGGTAGGAGCACAGTCATGGGGACAGGATCAAGAACAGGACTGATACCAGTTTTGATCATTGGTTAGGCTGTGCGAGTCCCCTGGAGCAGTTCTGCCATAAGCAACTGCCACCCTGCCCACCACCAACCCTGCAGCCACTCTAAATGCCCCATCCCAGCTATCTTGCACAACACAGCAAAACAAATGAAGACTGACCATACCACTTCCCTCCCTGTTGAAACACAGGAATACTGGTAAGTTTAAAAATGATACTATTACTTTCTGTAATTTAAAAGCCAAACAGCAAACTAAATTCCTACTGTCCATTATATTTTCGCATGGGTGCTTATGCTTACATGCACATAAAGCATCACAGAAAGCTAGAAAACACTTAAAAGATCTTTAAACATGCTCACTTTCAGAACAACAACAAAAAATTACTAGAAACTCTCCTGCTTTTTTTTTTCTATTAGAACCGTACATTTCATTGAGGGTTTCATGAAAGAGAGCAATACAGTTGTCACAAAGTGACTATTTTAAGCTTTCTGTCTTTAAGTGATTCGGGGATGCAGGAATGTTGGGGAAAAGAAGAGGTGCAGCCAGAGAAAGTGGCTCTGTCATTGGTGTTATGGCCAGAATTTGGGGTTTTTCAATAATGAGATGGTCTACACAGCACCAGGCCTGCTGGTGTTGGATGGGATTCATCTTTCTCAAAGGGGTAAGATCTTGTTTGCAGTCTTGCACCACATTCTTTGTCCAGGCACAATAAATTCCTTAAGCAGCCATCGGATAGAGTCTTCTATCAGCACACACTAATTTGCAGTAGAAATTCCTGCTAACAGAAGATATGTGATCAAAAGCTATAGAAGCAGACACTCTAAAGAACAAACTGATGTAAATCTCTATACTTTCAGTGTAGCAATGGTACTTATTAAAACACTCATCTCAGGTCAACTTGTTTACTTCATCTCTACACAAATGTAAGCAGCAACGCCAAAGTATCTACTGAAGAGAGCTACAGCAATGTGAATTTCCAGTTCAACACTGGTTTGCAGCATGAGGAACTCATTGCTCAGATTTAGGTGGAACTGTTGATATGTGCTCTGCAGGCTTTCTCCTGTAATAATTTTAATGTAATATTGCACATTATTCTAACTTAAGGCACTTAGAATTTCTCCCAATAAACACCAGACTGCAAAGACTGTAGGCTTTAAGAGAAAAAAATTCCAAACAAGCCCCAAAGCTTTCATAAACAGAGAAAGAGGTTTTTATTAAGAACACAAATTTTTTGTAACTTGAGAATCTCAAGAATGCATTTTGTCTAGCTTTTATAATTAACATGGAAAATACTTTATTACTCCAAAATCATCTGTCTAAAATTGCTTGGATAATTTTTTCCAGGACTAATCACCCAAGATTCATAAATACTTAAATGAAGTTTCTGTCCTCAGCTATAATGAATCCTATTAGAATTTCTGCACTTTGCAAATGATGTACCTTGACATAAGCACGTTCAGAACAATAGTGCCCTTTTGCAAAAATACATTTGATGAAATTCCCTCCCTGAGACAGAAAGAGGAACATCTATCAGAACAAACACAAAAGCAAGAGGATTCTGTATCCTCCCAGTACCAGGTAGAAGGCAGTAACTTCAAGGAAAGCAGTGAACTGAGGCAAGTCTACACTTGGGGCGGCAGGTGAACTTCCTCCCTGCCTGCCTCGCCTTCCCGGGTGCCTCTATACAACAGGTATGAGGCTTTGGACTTGGAAAGTCAGTCAGCTGATTATGTGGGTGATGATTCATCTACACCAGAAGTGTTGCCAAGGTCAGAAAGGCCTACCCCCTGTATCACAACCACCTCCATGAGGAAAAAAAAAAAGATGGGTTATAGTTGTAGGTGACTCCCTTCTAATGGGAACAGAGAGTCCAATATGCCAGACAGACCCTCCTCTTAGAGAAGTCTGGTGCCTCCCTGAGGCCCAGGTTAAGGACATCACTAGGAAACTTTCTAGCCTGGTATGGCCCTTGGACTATTACCCATTATTGCTCTTCAGTGTGGGTGGTGGTGAAGCTGCTGCAAGACATAGTCCAAGGACGATCAAAAGAGACTTCAGGGTCTTGGGATGGTTAGTAAGGGGATTCAGGGCACAGGTAATATTTTCCTCTATCCTTCCAGTTGTGGGCAGCGGCATCGGAAGAAACAGATGGACCCAGTCTATCGATACACAGCTCTATGGCTGGTGTCATCACCAGAATTTTTGTTTTTTTTTCAATAATGAGATGGTCTATGTGACACAAGGGCTGCTGGCATCAGATGGGATTCAGAGAGAGGGGGTGCTAGCAAGGCACCTCAGCCTGTTGCTCTCAGACATGCTGGGTACACTGGAGCACACTTGAAGTGTCACAGAGAAGAGCCAGGGGCTCCTGAGGTAATAGGAGCCAACAGGGAAACACCAGTGAAATACACCAAAGGAATTAAGGTGTGTTCCTCTAAGAAGGTGACATGGCTGACAGCCCAGCTGAAGTGCCTCTACAACAATGCACGCAGCATAGGCAACAAACAGGAGGAGTTGGAAGCCACCGTGCTGCTAGAAAACTATGACCTAGTTGCCTTTACTGAAACTTGGTGGGATGAATCCCATGACTGGAGCACTGCTATCAATGGCTACAAGCTGTTCAGAAGGGACAGGCTAGGAAGGAGGGGCAGAGGGGCTGCCCTCTACATCAAGAAATGGAGAGACTGTGAAGAGCTGTATCTGGAGAATAGCCACAAGCAGGTTGAAAGCTTATGGGTAAGAACTGGAGAGTGAGCCAACAAAAGGAAACCTTGTATTGGATGTTTACTACAGGCCGCCTGATCAAGGGGAACCTATCTACGAAGCCTTCTTACTCCAGCGATAGGAAGCACCATGCTCAAAGGCTCTCATCCTGCTGGGGGACTTCAACCACCCCGACATCTACTGGAAAAGTAGCACAGCGAGCTGCAGGCAATCCAGGAGACTCCTGGAGTGCATCAAGGGTAACTTCTTAAGCCAGGTAATAGACAGCCTTACCAGGGGGGATGTGTTACTGGATCTGTTGTTCACAAATGTAAGAGAGTTAATAGGTAGCATCAAGATTAGAGGCAGCCTGGGCTGCAGTGATCATGCACTGGTGGAGTTCACAGTCCTGAGGGGACATTGGACAGGCGAAGAGTAAAGTCAGGACCCTAAATTTTAGGAAAGCCAACTTCCATCTAGAAAAGCCATCTTACACCTCTTCAAGGAGTTAGTCAATAGGACCCCCTGGGAAACTGCCCTCAGGGACAAGGGAGCAGAACAGAGCTGGCAGATCTTTAAAGCCACTTTCCATAGAGCACAAGAGCTCTCAATCCCCATGCAAAAGAAATCAGGAAAGGAAGGCAAGAGCTGAGTCAAGACCTGCTGATCAAACTAAAGGGCAAGAAGGAAATGCACAGGCAGTGGAAGCAGGGACAGGTATCCTGGGAAGAGTATAGGGACACTGCCTGGTTGTGTAGGGATGGGGTCAGGAAAGCCAAGGTGCAGCTGGAGCTGAACTTGGCAAGGGAGGCAAAGAATAATAAGCTCAGATGTCTATGAGGTTGTTCTGACTCAGTTCTTTCTGGGGTTCCATGTTGCCATAATACTTGCTTTTCAAGGCCCGGGAGAGTGTTCCCAGAGGTCGCATGGGGCACGGGATATGCTTCCAGTCCTCCGGTGGTTGCTTCCACTATTATGAGTACATGGCACTTGCCTTGGCGGGTTTGTGGAAGTGTAATATAATCAATCTGACAGGCCTCCTCATATTTATATTTGAGCCATTGTCCTCCATACCTGTCGAGGGTTAAGATTGCGGGGTGACAATAAAACCCTGGCAGATGTATTGTTAACCCCCTCTCCCCCCCCACACTTCCCCCTCCCTCTCCCCCCTTTTCACTAAGGAGAGGCGATTGGAAGGAAAAGAAGCACAGAGTGAAGAGAGTTGGAAAAAATTAAAGATGTTTTACTAATGCTACTAATAAGAATAGAGAAAATAATACAAAATATACAAAACCAATCTTGAAAGTCTCAGCAACTGCAGAGCCGGCACCTGAAGTCCTGGATTGGACTCTGCAGCCAATCGGAGCTGGATTCAGTCTCTCACTAGGCCTCAGTTCGCAGGGACGACTAGCAAGGTCCTCTCCTAATGTCGGCCATAAGCAGAAGGGAAAAGGGAAAAGCAAACGAGATCCTCGTGATCTCCCACTTTTATATGAAGTATTCACGTGAATGGGATGTTATACACAGTTGGTCAGTTTCTTGGTCTCTTGTTTCTCGTCGCCCCTCTCGCGAGATGTCCATCTGTGCTTATCAATAAGTTTGCATTCCATTGCTAGGTTTACCAAAACATGTGTCTGGTTCTCCAGGAAAATGCAGTTAATATGAAGGCTTTAGCTGACAGACAAAATTCACTGAAAGAGAAACTTGTTTTTAACAAAACCAGGACAATACCAGAGAGACTTTAATCACTTGGCTTGTTTGATCACCGTGCATGTTTCACATTCATGGGTAACCTGTGCAATAATGTCCATGGTCAAGTCCACCCTTTGATCACGAGTCGATCTATATGTTGCATCTCTTCCTTGATGGTCTGAAGTGTCATTGGACCACCAAGCTAGAAATAATTCACCCTTATGCTCCCAGTCCAGTTCCACCTGAGCAACTTCAGTCTTAGCAGCCTGATCTGCTTGCTGGTTGTTTTGATGCTCTTCAGTGGACCGACTTTTAGACCCATGAGTACCTACATGATGTACTTTTACTACCAGGTTTTCTACCCAGGCACCAATATCTTGCCACAGTGGGGCAGCCCAGATGGGTTTACCTCTGCACTGCCAGTTGCTCTGATTTTATTGCTGCGGCCACACCCACGGGGCATTCGCCAACCATCCATGAATCAGTATAGACATAAAGTACTGTCAATTTTCCTCCTTCAGAAATATCTACGGCCAGATGGATGGCTTTCACCTCTGCAGACTGACTCGATACACCTTCTCCTTCAGCAGTTTCTGTGACTCCTTGTATGAGACTCCATATAGCAGGTTTCCACTTCCGATGCTTTCCTACAATGTGACAGGATCCATCAGTCAACAGGGCATATCGCTTCTCATTTTCTGGCAATTTATTGCACAGTAGGGCCTCTTCAGAATGTACCACCACCTCTTCTGGCAATATTCTGAAATCTTTGCCTTCTGGCCAGTCCATGATCACTTCCAAAATTCCTGAGCCCATTGTGTGATCAGTATGACTCACTTACTCCATGGAGCATCAGTTGCAAAATATGTAGAGGAGACCCTCCCTTTGAACATCCAGCCCAACACCGGCAGTCAGGGTGTCAGGAGGATGTTGTGGTTTAACCCCAGCTAGCAATACAACCATGATAGCCGCTCACTCACCCCCTCCCCCCCCCCAATAGGGGAGAGAATCAAAAGGGAAGGGAGAAACTTGGACTGAGATAAACACAGTTTAATAAAATAACAAAATACTAATACACTACTAGTAGATATATATATAAAATAGAAATTAAAAAAATACTCAAGGCAATTCCTCACGAACACGCTGAGCAGCCAGTCCCAGGGAGCGGTACCCGGTCCCCAACAGCAAAAAAGAGGAAAAAGGCAGAAAAGCCCAGAGGCCTTTGCAAAACGGCAAAAGGCCAAACTAAACGTCGCAAACCAGAACCCCCCGGCTCGAGAGAGAGAGCCCCAGAGCGAGAGAGAAGAACCCAGAAGGTCCCAAATCTTCTTAAATCTGAAGCATGATGCTAATGGGATGGAATACTCTTATTGATCAATCTGGATGTCAGTCAAGTTCTGCCCCATCCATGCCCCCCTTCCTCGATGCCTTACACCTGTGGGCAGAGCACTCAGAATGACCTTGGCTCTCAGACCAGAGCAATTAAAAACATTAACTCTGTGCTGGGGTGTTATCTTCTTGTTCTCAAACTAAGTCCAAATAATGAGTGTGCTAGTTATGTAAAAGAAAGATTTCTAACTGCATGAAGAAAATTAACCCATTTTCAGTCAAACCAGCACAGAGGAGCTGTTTTTCAGTACCAACCACTTCTGAAGCAGCTCGAACCCCTTCACATGCTGCCAGTATCTCTTTTTTAGTTGGAGTATAGCAGGTCTCGGATCCTCTGTATCCCTGACTCCAACATCCAAGGAGTCGACCTCGAGTCTCACCTGATGCTTTCTGCCAAAGGCTCCAGGTAGGGCCATTCTCCCATGGCCGCAGTGTAGAGCATATTTTTTTACATCTTGTCCTGCCCAGAGTGTGCATGCACGACCCTGAAAGCATACTTAGAGTCCATATAAAAATTCATAGTTGTACCTTCAGCTAGTTCCAGAGCACAAGCAAGGGCGATTATTTCTCTCTTCTGTGCTGAAGTACTTTTAGGTAGAGGTCCAGATTCCATCACTTCATGGCTATAGCATAACCAGCACGCCTTTCACTGTTCAGGATATTGCTGCTTTCGTCCATAAAGCAGTTTTCAGTGTTTTCCATAGGATTGTCCTTTAGATCTGGTCGGCTGGAGTATGTTGCTTTGATGATGAACTGATACTCCAACGGTACCACTGATGAAAGAAGCTGCATTGACAATGTTAGTGACGACGATTTAACCTGATATTTGAGAAATCTTTGTGGGGAAAGCCTATGTCCCCCCTTTTCTTCTAAAACTTTAGACACCGTGTGAGATACTAGCACAGTCATTTTCTGAACCATGGTAAATTTCCGGGCCTCCTGTATGTTCAGTACCGCTGCTGAAACTGCCCGTAGGCATCCAGGCCACTCCTTTGCAGTTGCATCTAATTGTTTGGAGAAATAGGCCACTGCTCGTTGGTATGGGCCAAGATCCTGTGCCAGTATACCCAAGGCTATTCCCTGCTTCTTGTGAGAGAACAGAAAAAAAGGTTTACTGACATCTGGGAGTCCTAAAGCAGGGGCTGACATCAAAGCTCTTTTGAGTCCTTCAAAGGCTCATGTAGCTTCTTTATTCCATTGCAGGTGTTTCTGATCTGTGGCTGCTAGTGCATACAATGGCTTGACAAGCAATCCATAATTATAAATCCACAACCGGCACTACCCTGTCATGCCCCAAAAGGCTCCGTAATTCTTTTACAGTTTGAGGCTTTGGAGTTTGGCATACAGCCTCCTTTCAAGCCTGTCCCAGGGTCCTCTGCCCTGCACTGATTTCATAGCCCAAATAAGTTACTTGTTGCTGTATCATCTGGGCTTTCTTCTGTGATACCTGAAATCCTTGGAGCCCAAAAAAGTTCAATAAACTTACAGTTCAGGTTATGCACATCTCCTTTGTTCTTTCTGGTAGCGATCAAAATGTCATCCACATATTGTAGCATCTGTCCTTCATCAAAGGGGGCTTCCCAGGATTCAAGATCTTTAGCAAGTTGATTTCCAAATATTGTCGGGCTATTCTTAAATCCCTGTCGCAACACCGTCCACGTGAGCTTGGTTTTACATCCACTTTTAGGGTTTTCCCATTCAAATGCAAATATTGTCTGGCTGGCTTCACGGAGAGGGATGCAAAAAACAGTAAACCAGATCAAATAAGAGTTAATACAGTTAGAAAGGTGTATGGGTTTGCTACCACTGGTTAGAGGTCCTCTGTTATTCTGTTTATAGCTCCTAAGTCCTGAACCACCCAATATGACCCGTCCAACTTACCGTCGGGCAATATAGGGCTGTTATAACTGGACTCACATTCCTTTAATAACCCGATTAGTAGGAATTTCTCTATTACTGGCTGAATTCCTTCCCTGTCCTCCCTTTTCTAAGGGTATTGTTTTATCCTTACCAGCTTTTCTCCTTCTTTGATTTTTACCTCGATGTGTGGAGCATTTTTGGCCCTTCCAGGTACATCAGTAGCCCATACTCCGGGGTACACTTGGTTCACGACTTCTTCATTAATCTTGCCTTCTGTGGGAACAGTTGCTAAAAGCAAGCCCATTATTTGCATGTATTGCTGATCATTTACCTCCAGAGTAATTTCTCCTTTTTCAAATCTGATTACTGCATTCATTTGTTTCAACAGATTTCTCCCCAAAATGGATTTCAGGGAATTTGTCATATATAAAAATTTATAAATGCCTACTTGTTTACCAAATTTGTGTTTCAAGGGTTCACAAAAGTACACCCCTTCACTTTGGCCAGTGGCTCCCTTTACTTACTATGTAATCGTTACTTATTGGCAATCTACCAAATATTCCACTTGTTTCTGTTCATTCCAGGTTCTCTTCAGTCTTTTTCAAAACTTGCTGCTATGCCTTTCTCTCTCTGCCTGCTTCCTCTGTACCTTCTCCAACATTCATGTTCCCAATGTACGTTAATCTCTCACTAAAGGCTTTCAAAGCCTTCTGTGGGGGACTACGGTGGGTCCATGGATTCCCTGATGGAGGGCATGGGAACAGAAATTAGCCTTGAAGATATTAAGGCCTACCTGTGAGAAAGATGGGAGGGAGTAAAGGAGTATCCAGAGATGTTAAGGATGTACCCGTGAGAGAGAAGGGAGTAGAAGAGTAACATTGATGATAGCAAAAGTAGCCAAAGAGATGTTACTGCTGTAACTTGTAACCAATAATGAAGAGACACATTAATTGGTAAAACTGTATAAAAATGCACTTGTGGCAATAAATGGCATCTACTACTTTCATCCTAGAAGAACTTGGTCTATGTCATTTGTCCATCTCAACCATGACATATGGTGACCCCGACGTGATCCTGCATGAAGAAGGATCTCGCATGAAGAAGAGACAGCGGCGAAGCCGTGACAGCCGAAGACGAGCTGTGGAGACGGAGCCCGGTACAGCTGACAGAGCAGCAGGAGGGAGCTACCGAAGATCCGGATCCTTGAAAAGACACCACGCCAAGAGTTGGTGAGCTACCGGGAACGGCGGGGGTGGAACTTATCTAAAGAAGAGGGTATTATATTATCTACATGGAAGTTGCTTCTGAAGAAGCAGGGTATTAGCCTTCTGGAATTGACTTTACGAAGGACTATGTTACTATGGAGCAAAGCACTAGTGAAAGATCCAAAGAAACAACTGAACTTTTAACAACATGGCACTTGTTGCTAGAGTCTTTGAGAGGATTAAAAGAGCAACGGGAACATGCAGAGACAGCGGAGGGGGGTGGCTTCTCTGGACTAGATTTAAAAAAACAAAACAAAACAAAACGGCACTGTTCCAAACCCGAACCCCCCAGTCACTAATGATTCTCCAGCACTGTTCAAGTCCACGTTATCTGATGACTCGGTTGAAGATGAGGGTTTGCAGCATATTCATGAAAAGTTAAAAGGAGTATGTGTACGAGTTGCCCCGAGATCAGATAAAAACCATGAAAGACTCAAAGCAAAATTAGACCTATGCAATGTAACAGCTCTAGATCATTTAGGGCGGAACGATGGGGATTCGTTGAAAGGGGCAGGTATCCCCCAACTCTTGGAAGAGACACTAATTGGCACACCACAATTACAGGCACGATAACTTTCTGAAATCCTGAGGCAGTCAACGGACCTTGCATATCAAGCTATGATAAAGGTGCCTGAAACCAACAAAGCAGCCAAATCATTTGCAACTATTAATCAGGGTCCCAATGAGAATTACACACAATTTATTGACCATATTCAAGAGGCCATCTATAAGCAGGTTGAAAACTTAGAAGCTAAGGAAGCACTAGTGTTGAAATTAGCAGTAGAGAATGCTAATATTTGCTATCAACGTGTTACCTGCGGGTTTTACAGTACATGTTATCTGTTTCTGTGTATTGCCTCTCTGAAAATCAAGCAGCTTGTCAGGAAGGTGAGTTGATTGTTTTACTGGTTGTTGTTAGAATTGTTTCTTTGTGGTATAAGTACACCGTAAAACCTTCTCCCCGCTTTTCCCACTCACGCTGCAAGCAACGCTGCGCTTCCCCCCCTCCCTCCCTCCCTCTTCTCATGGTTTTTGCTTATGAGATGGGGTCGGAAACGACTGTTTTCAGTCGTGTTCCTAAGAAATCAGTATTTGGAGGTGTTTTAAAACATAGGAAAGCGCTTGGAAATATGAGGAAGGAAGATCTTGTGAAATATTATGGTAAATGGTGGCTGCTGTGTCAGTTAGATGAATGGGAAAAGTGGCCGGAGGACAGAACCTTGAAGTATAATACTTTGTTGCAATTAATGTTGTTTTTAAGGTGAGAAGAGCAGGACAAAATAAATCTCTACAAGAGATCATTAGATCGTTACAGACAGTTTTACAGCTGGAACGGTTTGAACTTCAACAAGCTGAGAGAGAGTTAACTGATAACACACAGGTCACAGTAAACTTGCTGAAGTCTGCAAGATGCTTTCCTCATTAACCTGTTTTCTTTGTGGGTATCTGTTTAAGCATGTTGCAGTTTTAGTAGGTCTTTGTTGTGTGGTACGGTGAGTTCAGAGACAAATAATGAGAATCCATGGACTCAAAATGTGCGTTTTGTGATAATACAGAAGATCATGAGCAATTTAGTTCTTTACTGCGTGAATGTGATGGTAAAATTTTGTGTGTGGTAGCTGTTATTTTTCTTTCTAGCATGCTAGCTTTATTCCGACATTCAGACTTGCGCAACTCTGTGATAGGCTGTGTCTCATCACGATGTACTAAATTTGGCTCTTGTGTATGCACACCAGGTAAAGAATCCTGTTTTTGGGATAACAGTTGTAGCACACCAGATGAGACACTAATAAAAGCCTTGCCCACTCCGGCTTGCTGCGGCAGCGGGGGGGCAGGTGCCGATGGGGCTCCAGCGCGCACTGACCTGTTTTGTCAGGGAGACCCAGCAGTACCTCTGCCTGGCTGAGCAGTAAGCAGTTCAAAGGTGCAATGCAAAAATCGAGATATTGTCTTGAATAAGTGTAACTGTGATCCATCTGCATATTTGAACTTGGTATTTGGTTTTCATATCTGAGCTCAGTATTTTAGTTTGCATATATATATATTTGGTACCAAAAGAATTTTGTTTGGGGAGATAATTATAAAATGGGAACCGGTTCCACTGCTAAAATACCACCTTGCTCCCCTGTAGGATGCATCCTTACACGTTAGAGTAACTTTTGGGGAAATATTCTGAAAAAAAGAAAACTTGAAATGATACTGTACTCAAATGTGGCTTAAATGTGGAATTCTGGGTTTTAGTGCTGTATTGCAATTAATGTTGTTTTGCAGAACTTGGGACAAAATTTGGTGAAGTATGGTACTGTAAGTTAATTTGCCAATTTTGAGACCAGAAAAGAATTTAAATTGTTAAAATCTGATTCGCATTGAAAAAAAAAAAAAAAAACCACACAAAAAAGAAAGAACAAAAAAACCCCCAACAAAAACAACAACAACAACAAAAACAGAAACAAAACAAACACCTAAATGCTATGATGGATGTGAACTTGGTATTGTATGAGGTTGTATTTAAAAGTTGCTAGTATATGAACTGATGTGGATCTAGGAAACTGGAGTGGATTGATGTTTAATATACTGTTTTTTGACATCTGTCAATTGTAAAAGGTAAATGGAGCTAAGGAATGTAACTATTGCTGAGCTACTTGGAATTGCGTATAAAGTGTATTATGGTTGGAATGAAATGGGAAAACAAAAGAGCAAAATATCCCAGGCCTGTGTTGTACAGTTTGTATATAAATATCTTGCAGCTTGACACAGGCCTGAAAAACTCAGCTCATTGCAACCGAGGAGTTTGCCAGAGCCTCCCACTTCGTACCAGCGATTACGCCAGCTGCGTGGCCTTGGTACATCTGAACTGCAGCAAGAAGAAAAAGAAAAAAAACCACAAACAAACAAACAAAAAACCCCCACAAAACAAAACAAAAAACAAAAACAAACAAACAAACAAACAAACAAAAACCAAACAAACAAACAAAAAAAGGAAAACCTGTTTGCCCACTGCTAAGCGGAGAAAGGGGGGCTTTACTCCCCCTGCTCTGTCTTTTTTTTTCCTGAAGTGTTGTCATCCATCCTTGTTGTGGCACTGCGTTGCTTCTTGGCTTTGAATCAGGGGTTGCTGGTGTTGTTTCTTTTTGCTTCAGTCTTGTTTCCTAGGTTTTGACACATCTGGGGAAAGAATTCATCATTTTACCTCCTTGCTGAAGTCGGTCTTTTCACACTGGTCAGCTTTGGGGGGTCAGAGTGCTCAGTGCTTCTCTGGGTCAGACTGGTACTAATTTGGGTGTGGAGTGCAGCCAGGCTGGTTTAATGTGGAGTTTGAACTGATTTGTTTTCATGCTGGGCTGGACGTCTTGCCATCTCAGATGGGGGCGAGAAGGAGGTTTTATTCCCCCCCGCGCCCCTCCCCCAAGCAATGTTACTGCTAGAGAACTGTAATACTGCATGAAGGAGTCTGAGGGTGAAATGTTAAGGATGTTAAGGATGTACCCGTGAGAGAGAAGGGAGTAGAAGAGTAACACTGATGATAGCAAAAGTAGCCAATGAGATGTTACTGCTGTAACTTGTAACCAGTAATGAAGAGACACATTAATTGGTAAAACTGTATAAAAATGCACTTGTGGCAATAAATGGCATCTACTACTTTCATCCTGGAAGAACTTGGTCTATGTCGTTTGTCTGTCTCAACCACGACAGCCTTCCAACCTCTTTAGTTCCCTACTTTCTTATCCTTTCAACAATCTTCCTCTTCCCTGTTACTAAATACTCGCCAAGCTTCATCTTATGACATTTCCAAATTTCTACTTTCTGTTGCACTCAGTTTCTATAATTTCTCTAGGGGAGCTTGCACCATTTCCGGTGCAAGAGGCTACCCTGAGAGGCATACGGCTTGCCCCGCCCCCTTCGCCACTTCTAGCAGTGGTTTTTCTATTTTTTTTTTCTTCTTTCTCTCCTTGCTGCAGTTTAGACACAGGCAAGGCCATGCGGACGGGGGAGGTTGATTTTATCTTGCAGCTTGGCACAGGCCTGAAATTTATGTTACAACACAGGCCTGGGATATTTCACTTTTTTTGTTTTTCCATTTAATTCCAGTCATAATACGCTTTATATGCAATTCCAATCAGCTCAGCAATAGTTACATTCCCCAGTCCCATTTACCTTTTGCAGATGTCAGAAAAACAGCATATTAAACATAAGTCCATTATTTCCATTTTCCTAGATCCAATTCAGTTCATATTCTAGCCACTTTTAAACACAACCTCTCCCAAGCTCACATCCATCACAACATTTAGTTTGTTCTTTTTCCGTATCTCCGACTAGCACATAAATTCAATATGAAATCCTTTCCTGGTCTCAGAATATTAGATAACAATAAGAGCAAATTAACTTACAGTACTGTACTTCATCCTATTTTTCCCAAATTCTGCAGAACAACATTAATTGCCACCAATTGCTACAATCCCACATTCAAGCCACAAGTGAATACAATATTGTTTCGAACTTTCTTTTATCAGGATTCACCCTTGCTAATATCATTAGCAAAGGTCCATCCTGGCTCCCGAAACCGGAATGCAGAAATCTCGGGGTTGCTCGATATACTCCCAAGATCACTAGCGGCCGACTCTCAGACAGCAGCTCCCACTTCCCAGGTATCTCTACACCAAATACCACTGCGGAAACTCTGGCCACGTGTAAGGCGTCCCTTCACATCTTACTGGCTCCCCGCCAAATGCAATCAAATGTAATTTTATTGCAACATACCTTATCCACTATTTGAGCCTGATGTCTTTTGTCTGCTTCCACAAATGACCAGCTGGGAATGGAGGTCTTCCGAAAAAATACTTTGGGGTGTGCTAAAGCCGTCCATTCCCAGCTGTTCATGCAGCCGAGCAAAACGCCCTCCTGGCTGGCTCACCAAAATGAGGTGCGGAAATGACCTTACAACCCTTGAGATTGTAAAGAAGGTATGTATTTACAGTGCTGGACACACGAGGAATAATTTCACCTAATATGTGTTTAGCCTGGAGGAAAGGAGACTGAGGGGAGACCTCATAGCTCTCAACAACTACCTGAAAGGACGTTGTAGCATGGAGGCTGTTGGGCTCTTCTCCCACGTAGCAAACAATAGGGCGAAAGGAAATTTATTTCAAATAAAATCAGAGTAGGATAACACAAAACAAAAGCAAATCTGAAACTGCAGCAATGAGAATCACGCATACAGATGCACACAGAGACGCACAGACAGAGTTCTTGTTAGCAGCGAGAAGAGAGCCAGACAGAGCTGACTCTTATTAACAGTTATTAATTTATAGGTTTACAGATATGGGCCTGAACCAAGAGGTTAAACAGGATGTTTTTTCAATAATTGTTATTCCAAACACACCACAATCATGTTGTGTCTGTTTGCAGTCATGTTCCCATGCATATCTTGTGGGCAGCGTTCTGACCCACTCATTCACATGCCCAGGCCCAACATTTGTATGTCATACATATGGGGGTGGTTTTCTGACCCGAGGTATCATTCTCACTGGCCTGGGCTATCACTCCTTACACTCATAAAAAAAATACTTCTGTATTACCTGTCCAAGGCCCTTTAGCTGGAACTGCACATCCTGCCCTTCTCACATCTCCCCTACATCAGGTTCACAGTGAGTGCAGCAAGGACCCTGGCTTTATTCTTATTTACACTGTGTATCATGGTTCAGAGGACTACAAGGAAAAATCCAAGGAGTCGACCTCGAGTCTCACCTGATGCTTTCTGCCAAAGGCTCCAGGTAGGGCCATTCTCCCATGGCCGCAGTGTAGAGCACATTTTTTTACATCTTGTCCTGCCCAGATTGGCCCAAGGGATATTGTATGAACAATCTCCTGTTTAATTTGTTCAAAGGCTTGTCATTGTTCAGGGCCCCATTTGAAATGTTTTTTCTTCCAGGTCTCTTGATAGAGAGGGTGCACAATCTGACTGTAGCTTGAAATATGCATTCTCCAAAAACCCACAATGCCCAAGAAAGCTTGTGTTTCCTTTTTACTAGTTGGTGCAGACATAGCTGCTATTTTGCTGATCACATCCATTGGATCTGAAGACATTCATCTTGCCATTTTATTCCTAAAACCTGGATCTCCTGTGCTGGTCCCTTGACCTTACTTTCTTTTATCAAAACTGGTTTCCAGAAGGATTTTTACTAGTTTTTTCCCTTTCTCAAAACCTTATTCTGATGTATTGCCCCACATGATGATGTCATCAATGCATTGCAGGTGTTCCAGGGCTTCATCTTGTTCCAGTGCAGTCTGGATCAGTCCATGGCAAATGGTAAGGCTGTGTTTCCACCCCTGGGGAAGTGTACCGGACACCCCTCCAAGTGAAAGCAACCTGTGGCCTGCACTCTGCTGCCAAAGGGATTGACAAAAATGCATTAATGATATCAGTTGTGGCATACCACTTTGCTGCTTTTGACTCCAGTTGGTATTGAAGTTCCAGCATGTCCAGCACAGTGGCACTCAGTAGTGGCGTGACTTCATTCATGCCATGATAGTCTACTGTTAGTCTCCACTCTCCATTAGACTTTTGCACTGGCCGTATGGGACTGTTAAAGGGTAAGCGAGTCTTGCTGATGACTCCTTGGCTCTCCAGTGGATGAATCAGTTTATGGATGGGAATAAAGGCAGGAAAGACAGGCCAGCCAGGCGTGGTGGTGGAGTTGCTCTTTAGGTGAGAGAGCAACTACAATGTATTGAGCACTGTCCAGGCACGGATGAGGGGCGAGTTGAGAGTCTATGGGTGAAAATTAAGGGGCAGGCTGGCAAGGGTGATACCGTTGTGGGTGTCTGCTATAGGCCACCACATCAGATCAGGATGAGGAAGTTGATGAGGCCTTATACAGTCAGCTGAGAGCAGCCTCACAGTCACAGGCCCTGGTTCTTGTGGGGGACTTTAACTTCCCTGATGTTTGCTGGAAGGACTACTCGGCCAGCCAGCCACAGTCTAGGAGGTTCCTCCAGTGCCTTGACGATAACTTTCTGATGCAAAGGGTGGAGGAGCCGACTAGGAGAGGTGCACTGCTGGACCTCATCCTCACTAACAAGGAGGGTCTGGTTGAAGCAGTAGAGGTTGAGGGCTGCCTTGGTTGCAGCGACCATGAGATGGTAGAGTTCAGGATCTCCTGTGGCAGGAACAGAATAGCAACCTGCAACCCTGGACTTCAGTAGGGCCAACTTTGGCCTTTTCAAGCAACTGCTAAGGGAAATCCCATGGGCAAGGCTGCTTGAAGGTAAAGGGGCCCAAGATAGTTGGTTATTGTTCAGGGACTGCTTTTACCAGGCTCAAGATCAGAGCATTCCGACACATGGGAAGTCAGGGAAGGGAGCCAGGAGACCTGTGTGGTTAAACAGGGATCTGCTGGGTAAGCTCAAGTGGAAGAGGAGAGTCTACAGATCATGGAAGGAGGGGCTGGCCACTTGGGGAGAATATAAGGCTGTTGTCAGAGGGTGCAGGGAGGCAACTAGGAAAGCTAAGGCCTCCTTAGAATTAAACCTGGCGAGAGGGGTCAAGGACAAAAGGAAGAGCTTCTTCAAATACGTGGCAGGTAAAACTAACACCAGAGGCAATGTAGGCCCACTGATGAATGGGGTGGGTGCCCTGGTGACAGAAGATACAGAGAAGAAGATACAGAGTTACTGAATGCCTTCTTTGTCTCTGTCTACTCTGCCGGAGGCTGTCCTGAGGAGCCCCGTACCGCTGAGGCCCCAGAGGAAGTCAGGACAGTGGAGGAGTTTGCCTCGGTTGATGAGGACTGGGTTAGGGAGCAATTAGGCAATCTGGACATCCATAAATCCATGGGTCCGGATGGGATCTACCCGCGAGTGCTGAGGGAGCTGGCTGAGGTCATTGCTGGACCACTCTCCATCATCTTTGCCAAGTCTTGGGAGACGGGAGAGGTGCCTGAGGACTGGAGGATAGCAAATGTCACTCCAGTCTTCAAAAAGGGCAAGAAGGAGGACCCGGGTAACTATAGACCTGTCAGCCTCACCTCCATCCCTGGGAAAGTGATGGAAGGACTTATCCTTGGTGCCATCTCAAGGCATATCAGGGATAAGAGGGTCATTAGGGGCAGTCATCATGGCTTCACCAAGGGGAATTCGTGCTTGACCAACCTCATTGACTTTTATGAGGACATAACAAGATGGATGGATGATGGCAGAGCGGTGGATGTGGTCTACCTTGGCTTCAGCAAGGCATTTGGCACAGTCTCCCACAGCATCCTTACAGCTAAACTGAGGGAGTGTGGTCTGGATGACTGAGTAGTGAGGTGGACTGCGAACTGGCTGAAGGGAAGAAGCCAGAGAGTCGTGGTCAATGGGGCGGAGTCTCTGTATTTTTATACCACAATAGGTGTGATTCTATAAGCTTTCCTATTATTCATACTGTATTTAAATATTCTCCCTTTCAGAAAGATCAGTTTCTAAACCACAGGATATGTAAGAAGGGATTTGGTTTTGTAACATATGTAATGTGATCCACACCAGAAAATATTGCCCAGGTTGGAAGAAAGCTAAAAGGATAAACGCAAATACGTGGTTTCTCTTTATGAATGATGTCTCAAATGTCTGCAGATGAGTTTGCCTTTGCTATCAGTCTGAGCCCTTTGTAATGGATGCTATAATACATCCCTTTGTTCCGCGTGAGCAAGGATGGCGTTAAAATTTTGATTCAGCAAAGTTCTGGAACCAAATAGGTTGTTGTTCCTGAATCAACACTAATCTGCAAAATCAGGATGTTTAGCATTTATAAGCTAGAATTTATATTTATTACATATGAATTGTGACTGTCTGGGATTTTCCAGACATTATTGCTTGTTCAGAGCAGTGGTGTCTATATAGGCAATTAACACTTTATTCCTGCAAGTGACTACAATACCCACTCTTCTCTTTTCTTCAGCTGAGCAAAATTAGTAGTTTTTCAGATACCATAGTTTTTCAATGTATTTCTACATTATTTCTGAAGTACTTATTAAATATTTATCTTTCTGTGTTACTCCAATTATTGTTTTTATTTATAGTGAGAACTCTAAATTTAAGATTTGACGGAGAACTGTTTATGTCTCAGTGTCTTATAAGCTGCTATTGAAAAATGTAGTGTAATATGTAATACATTCTTAGTCTTCATTAGTCATTCAGGTAAGATTTATTCAGAGTATGTCTACTGCCAATGGCAGGGTGCCTTCTTGTTACCAAACTTGTAGTGGCTGTTATTGATTCATAGGTTTAGACTTTAATCAGAAAATGTTTGCTTAATATGTTTTTTTAGTCCTGAAATCATTTAACAGCATGTAGTAAGAATGGTCATTTCTCATTGAAAACTGTCTGGTTTATTCCAAATACTCTGTTTAAACAGTGCTACCTGATCCCCCTGTCCACCTTAACTGGACTCTGCTAAATACTAGTCAGACTTGGATCCATGGGGATATCCAAGTAAGATGGGAACCACCACCAACAGCTGATGTTCAGAAGGGATGGATTACTCTGGAGTATGAATTGCAGTACAAAGAAGTTAATGAGACAAAATGGAAGGAGGTATGAAGCAAATCTTTATTATACAATAATCATAGTACAGTGCAGGTTTGTTCTGTCCTTAACATTTTTGTACTGCTGTTATGAAAAGCAAAAGGATTGTAATTGCTAACTAGATGATACCTTAAATCTTAAATAATATGCCCATATTCTTCTTATTTTTTTTGGCAAACATTTTAATTTTATTTGTCAAGATAGTTAGCACACAGAGACCCTGAAATCCCTGTGTTAGATTAGGAAGTACAGCGATAGTCACATACATACAAGTTTTATCAAGGATAAAATATTTCTCTATTGTTTTCCTAAACCTCAACTATTTGAAACAGTTCATGGTATTTTTAGTATTTGGAACAGGAATATTATGGTTGGAAAATGTCACTGTGTCACTCCAGATTTTTCAGGGTAGCTGTAAGGTTATAATACTTATAAATATCATTTCAATAGATTAAAAAAAAAAAAAAAAGAAATAAGAGCTTGGAGTTATAATTTAAAATTTGATACAATAAGCAAGTAAAAACAATGCAACATATATAAGACATACAGATTTCATATCAGACAGCAATGTTATATTTGTGACTATATGGATAGTCCATGAAAAGACAAAATGTTTATACCCTAAATCTTATACATTTTCATTTTGTTGTCCCAAAACCAGGATTCTGTTACCTGGTGTGCAAAAAAAGACAAATTGTAGCACACAGAAACAAGATATTGTTTGTTACAGAGTTGCACAAGCCTGGATGCTGGAATATATCCAGCATACCAGAAAGAAAAGTAACGGGCATTATATACAAAAACTTATCACTACTCAGGCTAGTCCTAAAGAGCCAGTTGGTCACAAATTTACATACTGGTTACATAATCATTTTAGTGTATAATGAGCAACATTCAGCTAAAGGACACTTTATCCAGCAGTCTTGAGATATGTGTTAAAGCAAGAATCAACTAATTGTGCAGTCTTCAAAATGTCTAAAGCTGCAAGGTCAGTAGTCTTTGTACTTTGTGATTAGGTGTTTTGCAAGTCACCCTTATCTTTGTCAGACTGACCTAAAGCTGAAATGATTTATGCATCTTTAGGTTAGCAATTGCAGACAGGATTCATTCTTTAAAGTGCTAATGACAACAATTTGAAAATCACTGAGTTCTCATATAGCTATTTTTCCTGTTATAGGGAAAAAATTGCACCCATCTTACCTGAATGCATAGGCTAAGTGCCAGTGTGTCATGGAATATTTGCAGAGACTTCTTCCTGAATACCAGTTCAATGCAATAAGAACATCATTTCGGAGCAGAACCCTTCCTTTACTTTCTTATTAATATGAAGTGAGTTAACTGAAAGAAGGCAGGCAGATAATACTGTTATGAATTTGTCTTAATATGCAAAAGGCAAATTTACCAACTAAAACATGGTCAAGTTGGTTGGTTGGCCTTAATCTATGAAAGACCTTGGACCCCTCCTCACCTCTGATCCTTCTCAGTGTTAGCATTTTCTGTTTATCCTGTTCCTTATTAGTAAGTCTACAGCCAAACAGGCCTATAATGTCTAAAACTTTTTCCTAATACTTGTCTGAATTTCTTTCTATACTAGTTTAAGCTACACTTACTGTATAACTTCTATATTTTAAAGCCTGCAAGTTTAGACAGTATATCAATACTCCTTAAGAACCTGAAAATATGCGGAGTATGTGATTTACAAAAGCAGGTGGCAACACAGATAACTCTTTAAAAATGCACAGTTTTGATTTTTTAAAAGCCCTTAGGTATCAATCATATAAATACCCTAATAAAACTTTATTCTTGCTCCAGTACCATCAATAATTCCAGCATGCCTTGAGAATAGTTCTTCTCAGGAGAGCAAAGGTTTGAAGTTCAGTGTTTCTTCTTTCAAAAAACATAAGGAATTGCTGAATACTATACTTGCCTCAAGAAAAATAGTACTATAGACTACATTGTATTGAAGCTGTATATATTGTATGTTATTGTGCCTTTCAGCTTAAAAACACAAACATGGCATAATTCCTTGAGAGACATCAGTTAGAGCACAAAAGAGAATTTTTTGTACAAAATCTTTGTCCAGGCTGAGACAATTGCAAAACTCCTAATGACAACATTGGAGCAACGATTTCACTCTTTGCATTTGTCGAGGTTTTGATTACGGGGTGACGATAAAACCCTGGCAAATGTATTTTTAACCCCCTCTCCCCCCTTTCCCCCTTCAGCCTCCTTCCCACTAAGGACAGGCGATTGGGAGGGAAAGAAGGACAGAGAGAAGAGAGTTGGAAAAATTAAAAATGTTTTACTAATGCTACTAATAAAAATAGAGAAAATAATACAAAATATACAAACCCAGTGTTAAAAGTCCCAGCAACTGCTCCGGCAGATGAAGGGCTGGCACCCGAAGTCCTAGACTGGACTCTGCAGCCAACCGGAACTGGATTCAGTCTGTCACTAGGCCTCCGTTCGCAGGGACGACCCGCAAGGTCCTCTCCTAATGTTTACCATAAGGAAAAGGGATCCTCGTGATCTCCCACTTTCATATGAAGTATCATGTGAATGGGATGTTATACTCGGTCAGTTTTTGGTCACCTGTTTCTCATTGCCCCTCTCGCTAGATGTGCATCGATCCTTATCAGTGACCTCGCATTCCATTGCTATGTCTACCAAAACATTTATCTGGCTTTCCAGGAAGATGCAGCTAATAAGAAGGCTTTAGCTGACAGGCAAATTCACTAAAAGTGAAACTTGTTTTTAACAAAACCATGACAGCATTTTTTGCTACAAATATCTTTTGTAATGAGTATCGAAGCAGCAGAGAGATGTCCAGTTATACTGTTATTACTAGTTTTATACACAAACCATAATCTTTGCTTAAAAATATCATAATGCTTTGTACATATAACTGATAGAAAAAATGATACAAAAATGAATTCATAGTACTTAAATTGTACTAAATCTCTCCCTTGCTGAGACTTGTTTGTATTTTTTAGAGGTTTTGGGATGAACTTGTTTTCATGTATACCATTCATTCTTTTAAACCATTTATTGATTGAAAATAGATAACTTATGAATTGAAAGAGGACTAAAACATTAATTAGGAAAGTGTTACAACAATAAGTTATAGTGATAAGAGATTCAAAATTATCTTCTGAAAATTTTCCTAAAAACAATAAAATCCCCACACTCAAATAGTGGCTGTTCATGGGACAGAGCCAAATTTAATCTGAATCACAGTTTGAAAAACTTTCGTCATTGTTAGTAGCTATTGCTGGGTATATTTTTAAAATTCTATTTTTGAAGTGTTACCCATTACATTCAGTAGACTAAAATTCTGTCCCCTATTGTCTATCCAAGTTTACAATCATGACTAGCAACAGCTATACAGACCTTATGGACCTTATGAGGCTGCTGTTTTTTTCAAATAAGGTGTGAAAACACACACAATCTGAGCAGTATTGAAGAATGATGACTTAGTAGTGAAGTGTCTAACCATGAAGTGCCTAAAAATGTATGTGTGACAGGGAATCTTTAAAGTCTAATTTTCCTTTAGTTGTTTATCTTATTTTGAATTGGTCTGGTCTTTTGACTTAAAAAAAAAACCAAAAACACCAAAACAAAACAGGCTCAGATCCACCTGATGTGGAATGAAATTGGTGATCACAGCTCAGTCCTCAGTGAAAAGGGCTGGACCAGGGAGGACTCTGCCGGCTCTCATCTTGTTGAATTTCTGCTGGAAAAGGTCCATTTCACACTGCAATGAAGTGCACTTAGGGCAAAGAATCATGGAGTACTAACTCCACAACTAAACACCATAATTGTGTCCATATAACACTGTGGCTGAGATACAAAGCTTACTAGTTTGGGGGAGCAAAACTCATCTCCCTACGCTGCATTAGATATGCAGCCTAATATCTCCATTTGGTATACTGTGTTGTATGGGTGCCCAACCCTGCACTATGCCTTCCCTGGGGTACCTCTGAACCTTTCCCTGGTACTGCCCATCTCCCAGTTTTCACTATTTTTTTTGTTAAAGGTGGTGAAAACCATTGCTTTGGTTGCTGTGTTGCCTGTCATACTTAGACCAGCCTCTGCCACGGGTGCCCAGAGAACACACTCAGCATCCCAGTGGCTCCAGCTGACTAGTGACAAACAGTTGCTCTACAGTCTAACTCCCTCCTATAGCTCCAGACTCACATAGGCAGCGCAATCACACAGATTAGTGTGTCAACAGGTTTGTCGCACATTTCTTTAGTATGACAATCACAAGCATTACTCTGTGCACACTGACTGAACAGCATACACTAAGTCCATCAACCCAGCAGCCTGGTTCCAAGCTCCCCTTCCCATACTTTAAATGAGTTTTCTGTATGCTGCCGTGAATTTTTATTGAGGTATTTACGACACAGACTCCTGGTGCGGGTGAACCAAGAGACCCTTTATTTAAGCAAGGCACTTACATGTATAGCTAGTAGCTGTTGTACACACATTTAACTTTCTGTTTTGATTGGCTCATGCTAGCTGTTCACATGCTCTAAGTTATCTTGCGATTGGTCTACTTAATGTTGCATGCGCTCTGGCAGTTTGGCTAACACATTGTAAATATATTTTCTTGTACAAAAACATTCTGGTTTCTCATTCTGTTTTGGTCAAGGTCATTCCAGTAACTCAAGGTGACTGTAAGAAATTCCACAACTCCCCCTTTTTGTTTTTCAACTAGCCATAGACCTTTCATAGATTTTTCTGCTGTACATTGTACACATCGTAAGATACAAGGGACAAGCATTAATATTACTAATATGACCATCAATAGAACTAGACCATTTTTTATTAAATCCTTAATCCATCCTGTAATACCCTAACCATTCAACCATTTGTCTAAACCCCAGTCTTCATAAGTTAATTTCTTGGTCATATCATCTAACCTTCTAATTGCTTTGTGAATTGATTCAGAATGATCAGACAAGTTCATACAACACATGCTGTCAAAATCTTCACAACCATGTCCTTGCGCTAACAAACAAAAAATCTATGGCAGCAGGATTTTGAAGCGTAGCATGTCTAATTGAATCAACATCTGCTAAAAGCCCAGACAATGCTAAGGAGGTGGTGTTAGTCTGTTTTGCTAACCAACATCCTAATTTGTTAAGCGTATTCAAAGTGTTTGTTGCTGCAACTCTGGGCGCAAAAATTGAGGCCAATACAGTTTCATCCATTCCCCAAAATTCTATATTATCCTTACAATCTTTGTCAAAGGCGTGAATACTTCTTTTTTTTCTTTTATGCATTAAAATGGTTGATGTGTTTTGGGATAATAAGGTTAACCTCCCTAAAGAACATAGCCCTCCTTTTATGTGGGAAGGAATCCCTTGCCAGGCTCTATCGCCACAAATTAAAAATATTCCTGGGGGCAATTTCAAAGGGGTGTTGGTGGCCTTAGATACATTTGGACTGGTATAACTACCCCAAAACCTCTAATTGCGATATACAGCTGATGAGGTGTTTATCATTTGCACGAGAGAGGTATTTTTTCCTGAATAATTGAAATATAGACAAAAATCCATTTTTCAATTTCTTGGAGTTCCAAACCACCTTGTGGTAGGTCTATGACCCAGCCGTCCCAATTATTTTTCACATTTTGACTGCCAGCCAGCTGCCTCTTGTTTTTGGGGACAGGCCAGGTGTCTAGTGGAACACCGACTGTGAGAACAGCAGTTCCAGCTAAAGGGCCTTGGACAGATTATACAGAAGTATGTTTTTTATGAGTGTAAGAAGTGATAGCCCAGGCCAGTGAGAATGATATCTTGGGTTGGAAAAATGCCCCCGTATGTATGATGTGTGAATGTCCTTTGGCCTGGTCTGTGAATGAGTGGGAACGTAACTGAAACAAACATAACATGAGTGTGGTGTGTTTTTAATAACAATTATTGAAACAACATTTATGTAACATCTTAGTCCAGGCCCATATCTGTAAATCCTATAAATTGTCAATGGCTAATAAAGGCCTCAGCCTAGCTTAGCTCTCTGCTCTGCTTGGCTTGGCACTCCTTCCTGAACAAGATCTCTGTCTGTGCGTGCATCTCTGTCTGTGTCCCGGTGTGTGTCGTTTCTAATCGCCACACTGACCAAACAGACTCCTGGTGCAGGTGAACCAAGAGACCCTTTATTTAAGCAAGGCACTTAAATATATAGCTAGTAGCTGTTGTACATGTATTTAACTTTCTGTTTTGATTGGCTTATGCTAGCTGTTCACACGCCTAAAGTTATCTTGCAATTGGTTTACTTAATCTTGCATGCGCTCTGGCAGTTTGGCTAACACATTGTAAATATATTTTCTTGTACAAAAACATTCTGGTTTTTCATTCTATTTTGGTCAAGGTCATTTCAGTAACTCAAGGTGACTGTCTGTAAGATATTCCACATTTTATTAGTTATCTTTTATCATGTCTCATATGGTTTCTAATTGATTTAATTCATATCACAAATGCTATTTATTTCATGCTGTACCTTACCCAGGCTATACATCTTACTCCATCCAGGTATCTTACATAAAGTTTTGTTAGTCCATTGATAGACTAGAGACATCCTGCCCACTAATCAATTATCTGCTCTTTAGCAACTCTTGCAATTTCAGGTGTACAGCTACAGTAATTCTACTTCATGTTTTTCGAGGATCTATTTTGGCTTGCATACTACCTTTTCCAAGTGCCACCATTATTTGGGGTACATAAAATTTTGTATGGTCCAGAATCCCTCTCCTAATAATTTTCACTAATTGTTTAATATATATATATATATATATATATATATATATATATATATATAGTAAAACTTTAGTGTACTATTTCTTTGTGGCTTCATACCACAAAATAAGTAAACTGGACTAGTATAAACTGTATTCCCTTCCCAACACTTTCCAACTGGATTATCTTCATGTTAAAAACCTCTGTGGTGTACAGTGATGGTTCTCTAGTATCTTGTGCTCAACCACTAGCAGAGATAAGCAATCTGTCTGGCATCACTGCCTCCTCCAAAATCTGACTGGTTAGTTCTCAGAACACTTGAGTCTGGAGCCACCGGGGATCATCAAAACTCCACAGATTGTAGCTGCCAACAGAATGTTCTCAAGTTTAGATTATGCAGCTACAGTGATTATAGGATTGTATTGTTCAAACTGCTTTCAAATCCCCAATGACTGTTGTTTTCCAGGTGTTTTAATTCTTAGCCCATGATGAGTGGTCCCAGTATCATACTTGATTCTGAAGTAAAAGTAGAATATAACATCTGCCACATGCATTTCTATTTTGTGCATTTTTATATACTTGTGTTGGGCTGACAGAGCTAGAATAGAATAGAATAGAATAGAATAGAATAGAATAGAATAGAATAGAATAGAATAGAATAGAATAGAATAGAATAGAATAGAATAGAATAGAAAAATACATTTTCTTAGAAGAGGATTAGAAGTAAAGAGAGATTACACATATTAAGACCTCCAATGTGACTTCCTACATATTTTGATATGCAGCAGTATCTAAGTATGTTGCAGTTAACACTTAATATAGAAATCTCAAGACTCATAATCTGACACCAGCTCTCCCAGAGTATCCATTATTGCCTATTGTATATAGTTGAAGATTTTGGGAGCTATGCAGTCTTCTCTAAATAAATACATTTGTAAGATACAATACAGGTTAGAAGGTCTTTAAATAATTTTTCTTCTTAAAATTAATTCTGCAATGGGTACTGCATTAGTTTTAAGACTTCTATGTTATTTCAACAAAGTTTTTGGCATTGTAAAGTCAGTAATGTGTTGTAACAGTAAAAAGGATTTACAACTTAATAAGATCAGTGGGAGCTATTTCACACCACCTACTTATGGCATGTAACTGGGAGCAGCTGTCTTTCTTCACTGACTGTATTTACAAAGAGCTTGGATTTTCCACTTTTGGTCCCCTGAATCACAACAAAACCTGATGGCTAGTAAGTCAAAAGTAAATGGTGTGAATTTTCTCTGAACTCTTCTCATGGTATCCTTAAAGTTCCAAGTAGTAAAAAGGCCTTCAAATGTTTATTTCTGAAATTGAGAAGCAGTATAAAATTTCCAGTACAGCTCAAACAAATCACAGTCCTTCTGTCTTTACAGTTAGAACCCAGGCTCTCAACAATGGTTCCACTGTACTCTCTGAAGATGGGAAGAGATTATGAGATACGAGTCCGATCAATTTGGGGAGTTCAGTGAAATCCTTTATGTATCTTTTTCTCAAAAAGGCATTGAATTTGTTCATTGTGCTGAAGGTAAATGAGAGAAGTACAGCAAAGTGTTTTTATAACCACTGCTGTCTTTTTGTGTATTGGGGGGAGGGTTCTTCTTACCTTAGATGTTGTATGCTTGAATGGATTGATAATTCAGCCTACTACATGAAAATAATTTGGTGAGATTGGTAGTATACAAATTCTATATACAAATTGCTACATATGTTGTTTGTACTAAAATCTTGTTTATATTAAAAAACTCAGTCTGTCTTTGCAAGGAGTCTCAGTGGACTCAGAAATTCAATATGGAAACTGTTGAGACCAAAAGGGTATTTTTATTTCTGCTTAACACAGAACTTTCACATTTAAGTAACCAAAAATTCTCCTATCATTTGTTATGACTGGAATCCTCAGGCAGCAGAAGAAAAGGATGAAATTAAAGATGCAACAGAGATGCAGATTCCTGCTAACATTTTTTTGTTCTGTTGTTTCAGAAATTGAGTTTCCGTGGTTCTTAGTTCTTATCTTTGGAGCAGGTGGGCTGGCTGTAACACTGATCTTAATCCTGTGGTCCAAACAACCAAGGTAGAGAGTTTTTATTTGTCAGATTTTGTGTACTTACTTAAAAAAAATAGAGTGCTTCAATTTTTTTCAAATCTGGGGGACTAGAAACTATTATGAGGATTGTTGTCCATCCTCTTAAGCTCCATGGATGCTGGCATATGTACGTACTGGGCCTTCAGCAGTGAGAATATGATATTGTTGACAGCTCCTGTTCCTTTTAGATTGCAGAACATTTTATGCTACAGTATTTACTTAGCTAATTTACTTAGGCTTTGAAGGGGATTTTTTATTAGTCCATTCAAATTTTGTAAATACTATTTTTACACACTTACTGTTTAAAACTTTCACACAAACATATGTCTATATATTTGTTTTTGTTCTTAGACTATTGCACTAATCTCTATTTCTTCATCCAGCCAAGGGAAAGACCTTGAGTCATAAGGCAGTGTTTAGCCTCTGTGGATAGACTGCAGCTCCTATAAGTAACAGGAATAAAATAAAACAAAGCTCAGGATTGTATCATTTATAAAAATGACACAATGACACATATATAAAAATGACAAAATGGTCCCAAAGTGAATTCATCCCCTAATACGTGTGTTCAGGGATGGGTTTTGACAGAATAATTCAGCTTGGATGTCATACCAGTACTGTCCTAGACTATGGAGCAACACTGTCGTTAAGCCCCAGTGCACACATGCATGATGGCCTTGTATATACACTTCGAAAACGAACACTGAGGTGTTTTGCACATACCAGCATAAGGACAAGTCACTGAAATGAAAACAAGATGGTGCAGTTGGAGCAGCTCTAAAAAATAATCTAGGCATACAGCACTATGCTTTTGCAGTGTTTAACTTAACGAAGTCACTCCCTGCAATAGCATCTCAATCCCAGAGTTAAGAGCAAGGCTCCTGATAAAATGCATGACAAAAGCTAGATGTGTCAGAATGGGGCAAGAACAACTTGCATGTGGGACCGGGAGCTCACTAAAATCAGCACACTGAGCAAGGAGTGGCTTGGTCACAGAAGATCCTGAGGGCTGAAGCATGTCTCTGATCCCATCTCATTAGTATCTTCCATGCTAATCATGATTGCTGGAGGAGTTTTTCTCCACTGAGGATCTTCATCAGGAAAGTTTTTCTGAACCTATGGACTTTCACTCTTTCCTTCAAACTGGTGCACATGGTGGTGGGAGTGGCAATGTCTTCTGCAGAAGAGCAGGCTGCATAGGTTTCCAGTAATGCAAAATATCCAGGCTCAGTTTCCTCCTGTATCTGAAAATATATCAGTTCATAGTTTCCTCAACTCTGATCTCACAAGATCTGAACCAGGCTCCCTAGGACAGATGCCGTAGGGTTAGGCCATACTCTAAAAGAGTTGAGAGATGAAGTCTTGAACTATGTGAGGCTAAGAAAGGAGCAGAGCGTAGTTCTCCCTCCTTTGTTTGTTTTGTTAGAAGCAGTGCCCAATCGTGTCAGAATAGCTGATTTGTGGATTCAACTGTAAGTGCAAATCTTAAACTAGTACCCTGAGAGCCCAGCCAGTGCACAACTAATACTGTCTCTCCAGGGATTAGGTGAAAAATTACTGGATTTCTGGCTCTCATTGAGGCTTGCTGGGCAGAACTTTGAGGGTCTGCCAAAACCAAAAACAGCTGGGGAATTTGGGCCTGCCACAGTTAAGCAGAAGTTGCCTAAATTTCTCTCCAGCACTTCTTAAGGCCCCTCTGATCCTCCCTGGACCTCACCAAGGTCACTAACAATGCAGCAAAACTAATATTTGGATTTGGATCTACCATTCCCACAACTTACCTTCTAAAATAGGCAAATAACCCAGTAGAAAGGGAATTTTCCTTTTGGGAAATACAGTTTATCTGTTTGCTAAAGAAGCAAGGAGGTTAAATAGAAAAGATAGTTATGACCCATTATTGTCGGATTATTATTAATGGAAAAATCATCTTCCTATTTGGTTTTTCTTTCTTGTTGTTTGGTTGTGGGTTTTTTTTTCTCAAAGAATTACAAATTCACTTTATGATGAATTAGAATAATATCTATTTCCACAGTATGTACATGCATAAGCAAGTTACTAGTTCTTTCTCTACAAGGGTAAAACCCTGTTGTTATATATTACTTGTTACATTAATAATTCAGAAAACAGAAGTGTCATAGAGATGGCAAAATATTAGCCTAATTTTTTGCAGTTGAGTTTCTGTTTTATTTATTAGTTCTAAAGTAATTAACAGTTTTCACCAACTCCTTTTTTTCTGTTCCCCTATTTAAATTTATTTGGCTTATGCAAGACTACTTTGTCCCTGAAAAAAAAAATAAATGTATCAGGTTCCTTTGAAAATTAAGTAAAAAGGGAAACTACTGACAGTGCTCTAGGAATTTACTCTTTCTATAGAACATTAATTTATCAAAGACTGAAGTCCAAACTGGATTCCCACATAAACATATGCAATTTTGACAAGGAAGGCTGCAGAAAACCTGGGTTTTTATTTGGAATGAGAGAAAACAATAATTCTTTTCCTTAGCACTATTTGAAATTGAATCTTCAAACATTTCCATTTTGAAGTTAAAAAGCATAAATACAATGTAAAACTCTCTTCTTTCTAAACTCCTCATAAAGGACTACTGTCAATTAAAAGTCATCATTTATTTCTTCCAGGTTAAAAATACTGATTTTTCCTCCTTTTCCATTTCCAAAGATTAAAGGGATTGACCCAGATCTCTTGAAGGTAATATTGTGCTCTAAAATCTACGGTGAGAATGATTGTAGTAGTAGCAGGTGACAATTGTCCTAGGCAGATCAATTTTGTAAGAAAAAATTATGACATGGGGGAGTTGCCACAGAATTAGTTTTCATTAAATGCAAAAAAAAAAAAAAATCCACTTTGCAATTATTACATCAGCTAGAGTTACCTTTCCTGAAGTTAACACCATAAAAAGCGCAAGCATTTTTATTCTTTTCTTTATAACATTATTTTCTTCTTGCTTAATAGAAAGGAAAGCTAGATGAAGTTAACTCCATCTTAGCCAGCCATGACAACTACAAGACACATCTATACAATGATGACTATTGGGTTGAATTTATTGAGTTGGACATAGAAGACCCCAAAGAAAAGAACAGAGTCTCAGATACCGACAGGTTCCTGATTGAAGATCATCTGAAGTCGCAGAGTTGCTTGGGAGTGAAGAATGATGATTCTGGACGGGCCAGTTGTTGCAAACCAGATATTCCAGAGACAGCCTTCAGTGCAAGTGACACATGTGATGCCATCTCTGATATTTATCAGTTCAGAAAGGTAACCAAAAAAGAAGAGGATCTCTTGTGCCTTCATAGGAAAGATAATGAATCCCTTCCAAGTCTTGCCGACACAGACACCCAAAAGCTGCATACTAATGCTCAGTCCAAAAATAGCCAGTTGCGGCCACCTTTTGCAGACAGCTTTGAATCAGCTAGACCATTGATCCATACCCAGCTAAGTAACCAGAATTCGTTGACAAATACTGACTTTTACACACAAGTGAGTGATATTACTCCAGCAGGCAGTGTTGTACTTCCACCAGGGCAGAAATCCAAGGTGGGAAGAGCACAGTGTGAAGGCGGCACAGAACAAAACTTCACCATGGACTACTTCTGTGAGGCTGATATGAAAAAATGTATTGCTGTGACTTCCCACGAAGAGGATAAGCCACATGTTCAGGAGCAAAGCTGTAATGAGGACGCTTACTTCACCATAGAGAACCTTACCACTACTGGCATCAATCTTGGAGCTTCAACAACAGAAACCCCAAGTTCAGAGATGCCTGTCCCAGACTACACATCTATTCATATCGTTCACTCTCTACAAGGCCTTGTGCTCAATGTAACTGCACTGCCTGTGCCAGGCAAAGAATTTTACATGTCTTGTGGTTATGTGAGCACAAACCAGCTGAACAAAATCATGCCATAGCTCTTCTTTGACTAGATGTGTGCAGTATTTCACAGCAGAGTCAGCTTGGGCTTGTATACTGAAACCAAAATGAAGTCTAAAAATTTCTTATGGTTCTTATAATTTTATCTGAAATGTTGAAACATAAAATGTTAATAAAAATATTCCTATTATGTTCTGTAAATATTATCTATGAATTTGTTTTGAGATTGTTTTACTAGCAGTGACTGTCTTGTTCTTGTGGGTGTTGATTTTTGTAATACTAAACAATGAAATGACTATCTTTAATGTACAGTAAATCATGCTTTTTGATAAAGCTAAAAATCGGGTGGTTTAAAGCCTAAGAATTTAGTAAAAATTGTGCTGTTGGCAGAGATCTTTATATCAATAATTGGGAACTGAACATATAGGTGAAAAAACAAAAGAAGTTTTAATAACAAATGCATTCATTTTGATTTATATATATATAAAAATTTTAATATTTCATTCATAAAAACATAAATACTTTCTATTACACTACACACTGTAGGTTAATTATGATGACCCATCTAAGGAATGTAGTTGCCACAATCTTAAAAAGGAGTTTTCTGTTTTATAAGTTTTGTTTGCAGCAAAAAGAAAAAAAAATATTTTTACAGACCCATTTTATACCTCCAAAGAAAAATGCAGAGAAATTTTCAATTATTGTAGAAACTTACAGTAAGTTATTCTATTACTTTCTTATGGTGACTAATATAGAAATACACATTAAATTTAAAGTTTTGTAGAAAACTTTAAAATATAAAAAATATTTGGGCATACGATTCTGTTTTTCATCAGATTATGGTTAATGCTAATAATATACTGTTTTGTAAGCAAGATTTTGTAGACCACAGTATTAAACAGTGTGCAATTACACTTTCATTTAAAAATTTTTGAAAACACATTAATTAGCCCTGGTGACTTAGCAGCATTATCTTTTCACATATGAACAACTTCTGAAGCCCTCCTACTGTCAACGGTAGTGCTACAGTTATTAGTTTGCGCCACATAAAGTCTTGATTAAAAAAATAAGGACTTCAGGATCTGGCCAGCAGTTCATTTTTAAAGCTATAACAGGGTTAAAAGACTTAAGTAGAATAAGGGAATCAAATACAGTATTGTTCAAAAGCGTTTATCATTTTTTGCAGCCTAACAGCATCTCCTCTGACAATCCTCTCCCAATCTCCCTGCTAATTTGCGAGAAGTCAATGCCGCTCTCCATGGAAACTTTAGCATAGCCACTTCAAATACCTGGGGGGTAACCACCACCCCATCATCAGTCTCAGGCATGCCTCCAACGGAGCCAATTCAGACAGGAGAGGAGCCCCGGGCACCCAGTGCTCCATACTGGGCCATCCTGGAATATGGGGAGTCACCCTCGAGGCTTCCCCTGTTCCTGGTGATTTTGCAAACCACAGCATGGCTGTTTCTAGAGACTGCCGACCAACGCCAAATGTGTACAGTGTACACGCCAAGCAATCTGATTGGTTAACAATGTGCATTGACCTCTGTACCATAGCTAAATGAGTATTTAGCGTCCAAAAATTTTCTAAGTTCAAAACTGTCCGAACCATAATCAGTATGGTGAAGATCGGGAGAATCTTAAGGTAGTTGGTCCAACAGGTTCTTCTTTCAGGTGCTCTCTTCACTTTTGAATGGTGAATCCAGGCTGATTGTTCTTTAATCTTGATTGCAATGAAGGTTGTCAGCAACACCTGGAATGGGCCATTCCACTCCTCTTCCAGAAGCTGACCTGAAAAAGCTTTGACATAAACCAATCTCCTGGCCTAAAAGGATGAATTGGTTGGTCTAACCCTCTGGCCCTAGTTTCAAGCACCCGCTTTGCTGCTTTATTTAACTGTCCACTTAAAGCTATCATATACTGATGTAAATATGTTTCTCCTAACTGATTCAAATCTTCTCCCTGATATTTAGCATGATAGAGCCTACCACAGTATCACAGTATGTTTGGGATTCGAAGGGACCTCAAAAAATCATCTAGTCCAATACCCCTGCTGGAGCAGGAACGCCTAAGTGAGGTCACACAGGAACATGTCCAGGCGGGTTTTGAATGTCTCCAGCGAAGGAGACTCCACAGCCCCCCTGGGCAGCCTGTTCCAGTGCTCTGTCACCCTCAGTGAGAAGAAGTTTTTTCTCAAATTTAAGTGGAACCTCTTGTGCTCCAGCTTGATCCCATTACCCCTTGTCCTATCATTGTTTGCCACTGAGAAGAGCCTGGATCCATCCTCATGGCACTCACCCTTTATATATTTATAAACATTAATGAGGTCACCCCTCAGTCTCCTCTTCTCCAAACTAAAGAGACCCAGCTCCCTCAGCCTTTCTTCATAAGGGAGGTGCTCCACTCCCTTCATAAACTTTGTTGCCCTACGCTGGACCCTCTCCAGCAGTTCCCTGTCCTTCTGGAACTGAGGGGCCCAGAAATGGACACAATATTCCAGATGTGGTCTCACCAGGGCAGAGTAGAAGGGAAGGAGGACCTCTTTTGACCTACTAACCATCCCCCTTCTGATACACCCCAGGATGCCATTGGCCTTCCTGGTCACAAGGGCACAGTGCTGGCTCATGATCATCCTGCTGTCCACCGGGACCCCCAGGTCCCTTTCCCCTACACTGCTCTCTAATATGTAGTTTCCCAACCTATACTGGAACCTGGGGTTGTTCCTGCCCAGATGCAGGACTCTACACTTTCCCTTGTTAAATTTCATCAGGTTATTCCCCACGCAACTCTCCAGCCTGTCCAGATCCCGCTGGATGGCAGCACAGCCTTCTGGCGTGTCAGCCACTCCTCCTAGCTTAGTGTCATCAGCAAACTTGCTGAGAGTACACTCTATTCCCTCGTCTAAATCGTTAATGAATATATTGAATAATACAGGCCCCAGTACTGACCCTTAAGGCACTCCACTAGATACAGGCCTCCAACTCGACTCCGACCCATTGACCACGACTCTCTGGCTTCTTCCCTTCAGCCAGTTCGCAGTCCACCTCACTACCCGATCGTCCAGACCGCACTCCCTCAGTTTAGCTGTGAGGATGCTGTGGGAGACTGTGTCAAATGCCTTGCTCAAGTCAAGGTAGACCACATCCACCGCTCTGCCATCATCCATCCATCTTGTTATGTCCTCATAAAAGTCAATGAGGTTGGTCAAGCATGACTTCCCTTTGGTGAAGCCATGTTGACTGCCCCTAATGGCCCTCTTATCCCTGATATGCCTTGAGATGGCACCAAGGATAAGTCCTTCCATCACTTTCCCAGGGATGAAGGTGAGGCTGACCGGTCTATAGTTACCCGGGTCCTCCTTCTTGCCCTTTTTGAAGACTGGAGTGACATTTGCTTTCCTCCAGTCCTCAGGCACCTCTCCCATTTCCCAGCAGTTGACAAAGATGATGGAGAGTGGTCCAGCAATGACCTCAGCCAGCTCCCTCAGCACCCACGGGTGCATCCCATCCGGACCCACGGATTTATGGATGTCCATATTGCCTAATTGCTCTCTAACCCAGTCCTCATCAACTAAGGCAGACTCCTCCATTGTCCTGCCTTCCTCTGGGGCCTCAGCGGTACGGGGCTCCTCAGGACAGCCTCAGGCAGAACAGACAGAGACAAAGAAGGCATTCAGTAACTCTGCCTTCTCTGTATCTTCTGCCACCAGTGCACACACCTCGTTCATCAGTGGGCCTACATTTCCTCTGGTGTTAGTTTTATCTGCCACATATTGGAAAAAGCTCTTCCTTTTGTCCTTGACCCCTCTCGCCAGGTTTAATTCTAAGGAGGCCTTAGCTTTCCTAGTTGCCTCCCTGCACCCTCTGACAACAGCCTTGTATTCTCCCCAAGTGGCCAGCCCCTCCGTCCATGATCTATAAACTCTCCTCTTCCACTTGAGCTTAGCCAGCATCTCCCTGTTTAACCACGTACATCTCCTGGCTCCCTTCCTTGACTTCCTACGTGTTGGGATGCTCTGATCTTGTGCCCGGTAGAAGCAGTCCATGAACACTAACCAACTATCTTGGGCCCCTTTACCTTCAAGCAGCCTTGTCCATTGGATTTCCCTTAGCAATTGCCTGAAAAGGCCAAAGTTTGCCTTGCTGAAATCCAGGGTTGCAATTATGCTTGCTATCCTGCTCCTACCACATGAGATCCTGTACTCCACCACCTCATGGTTGCTGCAACCAAGGCAGCCCTCAACCTTTACTGCTTCAACCAGACTCTCCTTGTTAGTGAGGATGAGGTCCAGCAGTGCACCTCTTCTGGTGAGCTCCTCCACCCTTTTCATCAGAAAGTTATCATCAAGGCACTGGAGGAACCTCCTAAACTGCAGCTGGCCGGCCGAGTAGTCCTTCCAGCAAACATCAGGGAAGTTAAAATCCCCCACCACAACCAGGGCCTGTGATTGCAAGGCTGCTCTCAGCTGTCTGTATAAGGCCTCATCAACTTCCTCACCCTGATCTGGTCGCCTGTAATAGACACCCACAATAGTATCATCCTTGCCAGCCTACCCCTTAACTTTCACCCACAGACTCTCAACTTGCTCCTCATCTGTGCCTGGACAATACTCAATTCATTGTAGTTGCTCTCTCAACTAAAGAGCAACTCCACCACCACGCCTGGCTGGCCTGTCTTTCCTGAAAAGGACATAGCCATCTGTCACGGAGGCACCCCGAGTTTAGTTTAAGGGACAACAGGGTCCAAAACAACTTTTATTAAACCGGTGAGAAACAGGGTTTTAGCACTCCAAAAGTGACTTAAATACAGGTTCAGATATCAGTTGAGGAAAATTGTTAAGGGGCAGCAACTAATACAACAGGTGGTCCACAGAGTGCATACATGTGGCTTCACCCAAAACAATGCTGGAGCCGTCTCTGAGTCCGGGAGGCGTACACACTTGGCTGAACACAGTGTGGGATTATTTTAAAGAGATACACATACTCGTAGTGAGTACGGAAAGTGTACATGCGCGATTCTGCGAGGGTAAATTTATAATACACTCGCAATCCTGCGAGGGTTGATACACATGCAAATGTGCATGGATGTCGAGGGTTAAGATTGCGGGGTGACAATAAAACCCTGGCAGATGTATTGTTAACCCCCTCTCCCCCCCCACTTCCCCCTCCCTCTCCCTCCTTTCCAATAAGGAGAGGCGATTGGGAGGAAAAGAAGGACAGAGTGAAGAGAGTTGAAAAAAATTAAAGATGTTTTACTAATGCTACTAATAAGAATAGAGAAAATAATACAAAATATACAAAACCAATCTTGAAAGTCTCAGCAACTGCAGAGCCGGCACCTGAAGTCCTGGATTAGTCTCTGCAGCCAACCGGAGCTGGATTCAGTCTCTCACTAGGCCTCAGTTTGCAGGGACGACTAGCAAGGTCCTCTCCTAATGTCGGCCATAAGCAGAAGGGAAAAGGAAAAGGGACGAGATCCTCATGATCTCCCACTTTATATGAAGTATTCACGTGAATGGGATGTTATACACAGTTGGTCACTTTCTTGCTCACTTGTTTCTCGTTGCCCCTCTCGCGAGATGTTCATCCATGCTTATCAATAAGTTTGCATTCCATTGCTAGGTTTACCAAAACATGTGTCTGGTTCTCCAGGAAAATGCAGTTTATATGAAGGCTTTAGCTGACAGGCAAATTCACTAAAAGAGAAACTTGTTTTTAGCAAAACCAGGACAACGGAATATTACACGTGCTTATGTGGAAGCACGGGAATAAAATACACTCGCGATTGTGCGAGGAAATAATTTATACACGTGCTCATATTGAGCATGGAAAGTTACACGTGCAAATGTGCACGGAAAGTACACGTGCGTGTATTAAGCACGGAAAGTACGCGTGCAAATGTGCACGGAAAGTTGCACGTGCTTTATGTGGAAGCACGGGAGGAAAATACACCTGCGATTATGCGAGGATTAATTTTACACGTGCTCATATTGAGCACGGAAAGTTACACGTGCATATGTGCATGGAAAGTAAATACACTCGCAGTCCTGCGAGGAGAAATTTTACTCACACACGTGGCGGCAAGGCAAGTGGAGTCTCCATCCTGGGGAGGGGGGCTCTCCACGGCAGCATCTCGCTCGTGCTCTGAGAGACCTGCAACAATGGGCGGAGTCTCGATGAGAGTCCCGTTTTTTATTGGCTGATCAGATCTGACTGTAGGCATTTCAGAAGCTTCTCTGCACCCCTACCCTGGCTGTTGGGGTGCCCCTGAAGCCTCCAAACATCCCCCACACTGGCCGCGTGCACCTAGCGGCTCCCTGGCGCCTTGGCACTCCCTTTTCCTAACGGCCCTGGCCAGGGTGCTCTGGGGCCAAACAAAAGATCTGTAGCAGAGAGAGAGGGAGATGTGTCTACTCCTTCCATGATGAAAAAGGAAGGGAGAGAGAGGGGGGTTTGCATCCTGCCACACCATCCATGACCACATTCCAGTCATGTGTGCTGTCCCACCATGTCTCCGTAATTACCACTAGGTCATAATCTCCTGCCCTAACACAGGTTTCTAACTCCTGCTTATTCTCCATGCTGCATGCATTGCTTACAATGAAACCACTTTGCTATTATGTACTTGTAAAACATGCTCACATCATTGTGCTACTTGTACACAGCTACATTTAAGAGCATGAGGAAAGGTAAAACAGGGTCAGTGGGCCTTGAATACCTGTCAGGTCAATTATATTGGCCCCCTGGCCCCATCTAGGGGGTGGCAATATGTATACTCTGCTGTGGGTACAGTGTCAGGACTAACTACAGGGGAAATGGAATTATTCACAACAATGGATTGTGAAGTGGGACTGCAGCTTAGTGATCTAGTTGTAAAAATTCATATGACTCCAGAGAATGCTGTGTGGTTTTGTACCCTGACTTCTTCTCTTATGTTACATCTTTTGCTAATATCAGATTCTTGAGTTCTTGTATTTCAGGTATCTTCAGTGAACACCTGTGTTTTATCTAGAGGAGATGGACTGGAACCATGTTACTGGTGCCACAGACCCAACATCCAACTGAAGTCCAATCTGAAAAAGCTCAGGCAACAACTTCCCAGTCTGTGTGGGCAATTATCCCACACCAGGTTGTTAAACCCAGAGTAATAGCAGCTGAAGGAGCTGGAGCAACAGCATATGTATTACTGGAAGGTGACAACACTCCTGTTGATTAATTTAGATTTTTTCAGCCTCTACTGCACCCAAATCATTTGCCTTTAATGTTTAGGTGAAATTAACAGCTGCAGATCTCTTAACAATGTGTTTCACTAGCATGACAACCCTTGTAACTGTATTACAGAATTGTGCTATGCTAAGGGCTTTTAACATTAATGTTTCTTATTGTTTCCTCTGAGTAGGCAGTGGCTGCAAATGCTGCTTTGATTCTGAAGGCATGTGTTGCTTCAACATAGATGATGAACTAGACGGCATGGAAGACATTTCACATGTTTGGGACTAATGCAGCAAGTGAAACAATCTACTGATAATGCCTGGCTGAATGACTTGTTTAATTCCTTGACAAGATGAATGGGACACCTGATTTAAAGCATTATTGCAGAAATATGTTTTTTCCTTTTTCTGCATGTGTTTATTGTGTGCTCCTGTAAATTGCTCTGTGCTACACCTCACAAGCCCAAACGAGCAACTCTGGATTTGTCAGCCCCAGCAGAAGCAGTGGCTTGAGTGAGGGGGTGGAATGCATGGGAATTGCGCAAGAATGACAAGGAGGCTAACTGTAAATATGTTCAAGCAACTGCAGCTGGGGTGTAGAAAAAGCACATACATCACACTAATTGTTTTACTGACCTTGTGTGCTTGATGAGTAGAACCTCTGTAGCAGGTAACACAGGCCTGTGAAAAACTCTAAGGCACCTTATCATTATACCTGAGAGTCCTGCTTTGTTGTGAGAAAGAGTGTGAGGCTGCACCTGCTTGAAGCCTTGAAATACAGGCAAACGCAGCAGGCCCAGTGATGTTCTGCCAGGGTTGAACTCAGCAGCGCCTGCATCCCCGCGTGTGTCACCTCTGCATGGGAGCTTAGGTGCTACTTCGGCGATCCCCTGGTAGTGAGGTAACTAAAATAAAACTTGCTCTTTGCAATTGCATTTGTGGCCTCTGGCTCTTCTTGCAACGTGCCTGCATTGGTTCACACAAACACATTTTCCATAACGTTCTGAAAAGGGTACTCCTTTGATCGGTATACCAATTCCTGGTAACTATTCTCGGTTAAAGTTATGGAAAAATACTTCTTTTCATGATGATGGTTGTCACGGAGGCACCCCAAGGTTAGTTTAAGGGACAACAGGGTCCAAAACAACTTTTATTAAACCAGTGAGAAACAGGGTTTTAGCATTCCAAAAGTGATTTAAATACAGGTTCGGATATCAGTTGAGGAAAATTATTAGGGGAAAGCAACTAATACAACAGGCCGTCCACAGTGTCCATACACATGGCTTCACCCAAAACAATGCCCGAGCCGCCCCTGAGTCCGGGAAGAGTACACACTTGCCTAAACATGGTGTGGGATTATTTTAAAGGGATGCACGTACTCGTATTGAGTACGGGAAGTGTACACTCGTGATTCTGCGAGGGTAAATTTATAGTACACTTGCAAACCTGTGAGGAGAAGTACATGTGCAAATGTGCACAGAATATTACACGTGTTTATGTGGAAGCACGGGAAGAAAATACACTCACGATTCTGTGAGGATTAATTTATACACATGCTCGTATTGAGCACAGAAAATACACGTGCAAATGTGCATGGAAAGCATAAATACACATGCAAATGTGCACGGAAAGGAGATACACTCACAATCCTGCGAGGGTTAATTTTACTTACACACGTGGCAGCAAGGCAAGCGGAGTCTGGGGGGGGGGGGGGGGGGGGCGTGGCTCCTGGCAGCAGTGGCTAAGCTCGTAACTCCAAGAGATCGTGCGTAAGTCGCACATCTCCACGAGAGTCCCATTTTTTATTGGCTGATCAGATCGGACTGTGGGCATTCCAGAAGCTTCTCTGCACCACCACCCTGGCTGTGGGGGTGCCCCTGAAGCCTCCAAACATCCCCCACACTGGCCGCGGGCTCCCAGCATCTCCCTGGTGCCTCGGCACTCCCTTTTCCTAACGGCCCTGGCCAGGGTGCTCTGGGGCCAAACAAAAGAAGCTGTTAGCCTCAAACAGCAGAGAGAGAAGGACTTGTGTCTACTCCTTCCATACCGAAGGAGGGAGGGGGAGAGAGGGGGGTTTGCATTCTGCCAAAATGGTGAAGCACATCAAAGTTGGGATGGAGAAATGGCAACCTTTAATTATTATAGTACTTGTGTCACTTGTGTCCTTATCAGTTGAACAGCCCAAGATTAGGTAATTTTCCAGAATGCACAAAGAAAACTAAAATAAGTACATTCGGACTGAAAATAAGTGCATCTGGACTGATTAAAGAAGTTGATTGGCTGGTACCAAATGGAAAGGGGTGGAACTGAATTTGTGGAAATACAGAACAGAAAATCTTACCTGTTAATTGGACAGGAACTTGCACTTTAGGTGCTATAATTCCAAACATAACAGTAGTAAGGAAATTGGAAAAAGATTTTTGGATACGTTCATACATGAAGATACACAAGAGGAGTAATCCTCTGATAGAGAGACCTTCATCATTTCACAGCTTTGCTAGATGGTTCTTACTATGGTTAGGATTTAGCAAAATAGAAAAGGCAACAGTAAATATCTCTGCAACATTGGAAATAATAGAAAATGCAACAAGAGATGCCATAACAACCCTTCAAGAAGAAGTTTCTCAATTAAGCACTATAGCACTACAAAACAGAATGGTTTTAGGTTTATTGTTAGCATCTCAAGGAGGAGTTTGTATGGTAGTTAATACTAGTTGTTGTGTATATGTAGACCAGTCAGGAAGAGTAGCTGCAGATTTAAGGTTGATTTGGTAACAAACCAAAGTATTACATGAAGTCACCAAACATGATACATCTTGGGGTTTGGAGGAAATTTGGCACAAACTTACCTCTTGGTTGCCCAATTCGGCTTGGCTAAAACATTTAATTGTATCCCTGCTCCTGATACTAGTGTTGATAGTGTTCACTTGTATCATCATGCAGTGTTCATCTTGATCTTGTAATCAAGTAACAAATAACTATGATCTTTGGAAAAGAAATAAACTCAGATATAAAATAGAGACAGGGAGATACTTTCGTTCAGAAATAAAAGATGATAATTTCTTGCAAGTGCAAAAGAATTTGCAAGATTCAAAAAAAGGGGGGGATTGAAGAGAAACTGCTACATTAACGTATACTGTGATTAAGTTGCAAAGGACATACCCGTAATTAATCAATAGACATGATAAATGCTTTCTAACTATCTGCTAAACAAGGAGATATTTTTCAAATTTTATATCTTCTTGCATGACAAGCTAGAGACAGAAGATTAAGCAATATATTGTTTAGAAGCAGAGTACTTAGCTTATGTTTAACTAGAAATTAATAGGTGTATTGTAAGTAAGAAAATAATAAATTACTTTGTAAGTGAGCACCAATTGAGCTTGTGCGAAGAGCTGCCAATATGTAGAGGTCGATCAGCATGAAAAGACCCCCCAGAAGCCCCCTGAAAGAGACTGTGATACCGGTAAAAAAACGATAGATGGCAGCAAAAACCGTGAAATAACTAAATCCATTCTGATGTTTATGCAATCATTTCCTAGTACAAATGTATTGTATGTTAAAAACTTAAAAAAAAAAATCGTCATGAATATGAAATAATTGTGGAAATATAAGCAATTCTAGAGCATCCAGTCGTTGGAGCACTTATGAAGAATAATTCCCAGTGTTCCACAGAGCTGTCAATAAAGAATGCCTGCTTAACAGTGTAAATGACCTTTACTGTTAAGTTTATTTCTCTTTTTCGTACATGCCCTGCATATAAGAATGGTTATGTAATGGAGGAAGATTTGTTCAATGAGGGGAGCTGAAGAGAATCATGTGTATTGCTTCATGCTGGTAAGGGCTGGGAGTGTAAGAACTCCCAGGCCCTCTGCCAGTCAGACTTCGAGAATATTTTGGCACATCACATTAAGTAACATAGACACTTGCACAAAATACAGCAACATGACTTTCCAAATAATATCTAGAAGAGGAAACACATGCATTTCCCTTCAGCAATCATAACATCCCCATGTATTTGTTTTGATCCCAGCTGTACAATTTGGTATACTACTTATATAGAAATTGTTTAGGATAACTTGCCTAGCATTAGTAGCTAAATTTGCTAAAACCTTAGGCCATAAGCTGTGAACTTTCAACTAGATATGTTGAACTTTTACCTAGTCAAGTAAAAAAAGGCCCCAGAGCTGGTTCAAGCCAGAAGATAAGGAAGTCACATTGATTAACAGAAACTGCAACCTGTGGGGGACTAGGGTGGGTCCATGGATTCCCAGACAGAGGGCATGGGAACAGAAATCAGCCTTGAAGATATTAAGGCCTACCTGTGAGAAAGATGAGAGTAAAGGAGCATCCAGAGATATTAAGGTGTACTTGTGAGAGAGAAGGGAGTAGAAGAGTAACACTGATGATAGGAAAGTTAGCCAATGAAATGTTACTGCTGTAACTTGTAACCAATAGTGAAGAGACACAAGAATTGACAAAACTCTATAAAATTGCACTTGTGGCAATAAACGGCATCTACTACTTTCATTCATTGGTTAGTGTTCAGGGACTGCTTCTACCAGGCACAAGATCAGAGCATCCTGACACGTAGGAAGTCAAGGAAGGGAGCCAGGAGACATGTGTGGTTAAACGGGGAACTGCTGGGTATGCTCAAGTGGAAGAGAAGAGTTTATAAATAATGGAAGGAGGGGCTGGCCACTTGGGAAGAATATAAGGCTGTTGTCAGAGGGTGTAGGGAGGCAACTAGGAAGGCTAAGGCCTCCTTAGAATTAAACCTGGCAAGAGGGGTCAAGGACAACAGGAAGAGCTTCTTCAAATATGTGACAGATAAAACTAACACCAGAGGCAATGTAGGCCCACTGATGAACGAGGTGGGTGCCCTGGTGACAGAAGATACAGAGAACACAGAGTTACTGAATGCCTTCTTTGTCTACTCTGCCGGAGGCTGTCTTGAGGACTCCCGTACCACTGAGGCCCCAGAGGAAGTAAGGACAATGGAGGAGTTTGCCTCGGTTGATGAGGACTGGGTCAGGGAGCAATTAGGCAATCTGGACATCCATAAATCCATGGGTTCGGATGGGATGCACCTGTGGGTGCTGAGGGAGCTGGCTGAGGTCATTGCTGGACCACTCTCCATCATCTTTGTCAACTGTTGGGAAATGGGAGAGGTGCCTGACGACTGGAGGAAAGCAAATGTCACTCCAGTCTTCAAAAAGGACAAGAAGGAGGACCTGGGTAACTATAGTCTGGTCAGCCTCACCTCCATCCCTGTGAAAGTGATGGAACAACTTATTCTTGGTGCCATCTCAAAGCATATCAAGGATAATGGGGTCATTAGGGGCAGTCAACATAGCATCACCAAGGGGAAGTCATGTTTGACCAACCTCATAGCCTTTTATGAGGACATAATGAGGTGAACAGATGATGGCAGAGCGGTGGATGTGGTCTACCTTGACTTCAGTAAAGCCTTTGACACAGTCTCCCACAGCATCCTCACAGCTAAACGGTGCGGTCTGGATGATCAGGTAGTGAGGTGGACTGCGGACTGGCTGAAGGAAAGAAGCCAGAGAGTTGTGGTCAATGGGGCGGAGTCCAGTTGGAGGCCTGTATCTAGTGTAGTGTCTCAAGGGTCAGTACTGGGGCTGGTATTATTCAATATATTTATCAATGATTTGGATGAGGGAAAAGAGTGTACTATCAGCAAGTTTGCTGATGACACCAAGCTGGGAGGAGTGCCTGATACGCCAGAAGGCTGTACTGCCAACCAGCGAGACCTGGACAGGCTGGATAATTGGTCAGGGAAAAATTTAATGAAATACAACAAGGGAAAGTGTAGAGTCTTGTATCTGGGTAGGAACAGCCCCAGGTTCCAGTACAGGTTGGGGAATGACCTATTAGAGTGCAGTGTACAGGAAAGGGACCTGGGGGTCCTGGTGGACAGCAGGATGATCATGAGCCAGCACTGTGCCCTTGTGGCCAAGAAGGCCAATGGCATCGTGGAGTGTATTAGAAAGGGGATGGTTAGTAGGTCGAGAGAGGTTCTCCTCCCCCTCTACTCTGCCCTGGTGAGACCACATCTGGAATATTGTGTCCATTTCTGGGCCCCTCAGTTCAAGAAGGACAGGGAACTGCTGGAGAGAGTCCAGCGCAGAGCCACAAAGTTGATTAAGGGAGTGGAGCATCTCCCTTATGAGGAAAGGCTGAGGGAGCTGGGTCTCTTTAGCCTGGAGAAGAGGAGACTGAGGGGTGACCTCATTAATGTTTACAAATATATAAAGGGTGAGTGTAATGAGAATGGAGCCAGGCTCTTCTCAGTGACAACCAAGGGTAGGACAAGGGGTAATGGGTTCAAACTGGAACACAAGAGGTTCCACTGAAATTTGAGAAGAAACTTCTTCTCACTGGGGGTGACAGAACACTGGAACAGGCTGCCCAGGTGGGTTGTGGAGTCTCCTACTCCGGAGACATTCAAAACCCACCTCTACACATTCCTGTGTAACCTCATCCAAGTGTTCCTGCTCGAGTAGGGGGATTGGACTAGATGATCTTTCGAGGTCCCTTCCTGTCGGGGATTGGCTCAAGGAGCACAGACATGAGTCCACCAAGCAACTGTACGAACAGAGCCCATTTTAGTTGACATAAGTAGGCCTTAGTTAGCTTGTCTATTAGGCCGTGGGAAAGGGGGGAACGGAAAAGTACTAACTAAGGCAGGGTCAGGATATTTTTGAAGAGATAAGAGTCAGAAGAATGTGGGATGCACATAGCTAGCTAAACCCAAGTAGGTGGAGTAAGTAAATGTGCTTAGCCTATTAGATAGAGACAAGTATGCATAATTATGGTATTTGGTATAAATGCACGCTATCTCGGGCAATAAAGTTGAAGTATGCTTTATCACTCATATTGAGTCGGCTGCATTTCTTCCTCCGTCTGCTCGGGTCTGGAACTCTGATGGGATTTCTCTCTGCAATTGGCGCCCGAACAGGGACCTGAAGCGGCGGATAGAAGCAAAAGGCGCCGGGAGAGCAGCGACCGGCGGGTAAGAGCGACCGAACACTGTGCTGCGGTGTGTCGACTCCGAAGCCTGAACCGACTGAAGTTCGCCAGTGCTGGGCTACAGGAAACAAGGGCTGCAAGAGGTCTCTTAATTTAGCAAGAGGTACCGTACTATAGTGATGAATAACGGAGAAATAGATTAAAATGATGAATAACGGAGAAATAGATTAAGGTGATGAATAACAGAGAAACGGATTAAAATGATGAATAACGGAGAAACGGATTAAAATTATGAATAACGGAGAAACGGATTAAAATGATGAATAACAGAGAAATGGATTTAGAAGTAGCCCTAGATTTATTACAAAGCTTTTTAGAAAAGCGAGGGGTTAATCATAGTTGCGTTAAACAGCTAGCTGGTCTAGTAGCAATGGGGAAAACTAAGGGGTGTTTTCAGGATCCTGATTTATTGTTTGATGAAGGAGAGTGGAGGAAATTGGGGGATGTGTTGTGGGATATGGTTATAGACGAGGATAAAACAGCTAAGAAACTGATGAAACCGTGGAGGGAAGTAATTAATAATATTAAGCGTCATAAAGTGGAAAAGAATTTAGCCGCGGTAGCTTCACAGAAACTCGGCAAAATGGAGCCTTCCGCTCCGCCGATCGAAACGGGCATATCTGCGTTATCAGCGAAGAACCTTAAAAGACTATTAACTTGGTGCAGAGGCAATAGGTATCCTGCTGACCTGTCAGGAGTTTTTCAAATAGAGACTTGGAAAATGATGGGAACTGTGTTGTGGAAGGCAATTAGTCACCGCGAAAGATATATTCTCGGCCTTGTAACCATCTGGAAACTGATAAATACTACAGTGAAGCAATTAAAACCTGAAAAGACTGTTACGAGCATTAGTGACTCAAAACTTGAACTTTGGGACAGTATAGAGCAGAAATTATGGGATAAAGTCAGCAATGGAGATACAGAAGCTAAATCATTAGTAACTACATGGAAGCTTGAACGGTCTGCTGCTGCCGGAATTTTTGCAGCGTTGCAGCCTGATAAGTATCCTGAAAGTTGCGGTGAAGTTCACCCGGTTTGTGTCTGCGATACCCTCCCTATTCCATCGCCTGCTGTGCTTTCAGCATCCCCGATGGTTCAGCAGTCCGGGGCGGGGGGAAGGAACAATGCCAAATGGTTAGCCTCCTGTACCATCATCTAACCCTGGTGAGAACAGCAAGTCCAGAGGATTGGTGTCAGACAACTTACTCAAAGAACCTGTGAAAGCTGAGAATGCTAAAGTCGTAAACAAGTGTACTATCAGTTCTTTTACCAATTTTACCAATCTGCTTTTCCTGCATTTTAACCCTCTAACTTCCACAAGAGAACAGAAGAAGTCACTGAAAATAGAACTGGACAACAGAACTGTGTGACAGATTAGATCAGCTAACAGCAAGTGAATCCGACAGTCGGCAATGTGGTCATGATAATCGTGACGGGAAAGGGGGTGCTTCTGGGGACTCAGGGTATAAAACTTAGAAGTTAAGGAAGCACTGGTTTTGGAACTGGCAGTAGAGAATGCTAAAGTTTGCTATCAACATGTTATTTGCGAGTTTTACAGTGCATATTATGTGCTGCTGTTTATTGCCTCTCTGAAAGTCAAGCAGCTTGTCAGGAATGTGAGTTAATTGTTTTACTGGTTGTTAGAATTGTTTCTTTGTTGTATAAGTGCACCGTAAAACTTTCTCTCCACTTTTCCCACTCACGCTGCAAGCAGCCCTGTGCTTTTCCGTGGGGTCAGAAATTACTGTTTTCAGTCGTGTTCATAAAAAATCGGTATTGGGAGGTGTTTCAAAACATAGGGAAGCACTTGGAAATATGAGGAAAGAAGATCTTGTAAAATATTGTAATTAATGGTGGCTGCTGTATAAGTTAAATGATTGGGAAAAGTGTCCGGGGAATAGAATCTTGAAGTATAACACCTCATTGCAATTAATGTTGTTTTTAGGGTGAGAAGAGTAAGACAAAATAAATCCCTACAAGAGATCATTAAATCATTTCAGACAGCTGAGAGAGAGTTAACTGATAACACACAGGTCACAGTAAACTTGCTGAAGTCTGCAGGATGCTTTCCTTATTAACCTGTTTTCTTTGTGGGTATCTGTTTAAGCATGTTGCAATTTTGGTAGGTCTTTGTTATATGGTACAGTAGGTTCACAGAGATTCATGAAAATCGGTTGACTCAAAAGGTGCGTTTTGTGATAGTACAAAAGATCACGAGTAATTTAGTTCCTTACTGCGTGAACGTGATGTTAAGATTTTATGTGTAGTAGCTGTTATATTTTTTTTTTCTAGTGTACTAGCTTTATTCCAATATCCAGACTTGCGCAACTCTGTGACAGGCTGTCTCTCATCTCGGTGCACTAAATTTGGCCTTTTTGTATGCACATCAAGTGAAGAATCATGGTTTTAGAATAACAGTTGTAGCACACCAGATGAGACACTATAAAAAAAAAGGCTTTGCCCAGTCCAGCTTGCTGCAGGGGTGGGGGGCGGATGCCAAATGGGCCTCCAGCGCGCACTGACCCATTTTGTCAGGGAGACCCAGAGGTATCTCCACCTGGCTGAGCAGTAAGCGGTTCAAGGTGCAATGCAAAAAATTGAGATATTGTCTTAAATTGGTGTAAGTGTGATCCATCTGCTTATTTGAACTTGGTATATGGTTTTCGTATCTGAGCTCAGTATTTTAGTTTGTATATTCATATTCGGTACCAAAAGAATCTTGTTTGGGGAGATAATTACAAAATGGGAACCGGTTCCACTGTTAAAATTCCACCTTGCTCCCCCTTAGGATGCATCCTTACACATTAAAGTAATCGCTTATATTGTTAGAAAAGCATTTAAATTGTTAAAATACTATGATAGATGTGAACTTGGGGTATTGTATGAAGTTATGAAGTTGTATGTAAAGGTTGCTGGAATGTGAACTGATTTGGATCTAGGACAATAGAATAATGGATTTATGTTTATTATACTGGTTTATACTGTTTTTTGACATCTCTAAATTGTAAAAGGTAAATGGAGCTAAGGAATGTGACTATTGCTGAGCTACTTGAAATTGCATATAAAGTGTATTATGGCTGGAATGAAATGGGAAAACAAAAGAGCAAAATATCCCAGGCCTGTGTGCAGCTCATTGTAACTGAGAAGTTTCCCAGAGCCTCCTACTTCGTACCAGCCAGTGTGCCAGCTGCGTGACCTTGGTTATATCTACACTGCACAGAAAGAAAAAACAACTGGAAAAACCTGGCTGCCCGCTTTTAAAGAAGTGAAAGGGGGGTTCTCTCTCCCCCCACTGCAGCGATGTAATACTGAATGGAGCAGTCCGAGGGTGAAGTTTAAAGGCATCCTGAGCAGACCCGTAGTTCTAATGAAACTGGGAAATTAAACCAAAAATTTGTTGATAGACTTATCCTATGGTAATTAATTGTACGAGACTTCTTAGTAAATTCACCATGCTAGTTTTTGAGGGCATGGGAGACAACAAAAGAAAGGCCATTTTTTGAGACAAACGGAATGCCAGATTTGGAACAAAGTTTTAATACATGAATTCTTGTATTTGCCTAAAAGTCCTATACCTCTCTTGGGTCAGGATTTGTTAAGTAAATTGTAAGCTCAAATAACGTTTTCTGAGAATTCTGTTTAGTTGCATATCCTATAAGAAGGTGCTTGGATGGTGCAGATCTGCTTGTGCAAGTGAGAAATCTTCAAGGAACTTTTGAATGCTGTATTTCCACTAGTATTAACAGCCAATGTTTTTGATAAAGAAAATACTACACTGAGAAATCTGAAACAGGACTTCAATCCGGTAAGGGAAAACAATATCCAATAAATATGACAGCCAAAATGGAGTTAGAAACTTTGAGGGATGAATTTATGACAACTTTACAGGATGACTGCATTTGATTGGACTTGCAGATTTGTCTATGAAACAACCTGTGGCTATTGTGCGACAGTATGATGAGAATGCTAACAGACTAATATACCAATTGTCACTCTGATCAAGAAAATGCAGGGAATGAATTTAAGTCTTAATAGGCCATGATCCTTTTGTCATATATGTACCATTTGTGAAATTGAATTCTGATTTTTTTTAATTTGTAATCTATGTCTTTGTCAATTGCTCTAGCTGGTTTTCTTAACAGCACAGCTTTTGGTATGCATAAATGTAAAATGTAAATTGCTGCAGAACCTGCAAGTCTTTAACATCAGGTCATAGGCCATACTTGTATTTGGTCTGATCCTACATACTTGCACAGTTTTTGTTGATGGTTTTGGAAAGTCTCATAAAGCTGTAGTGGTTTAGCGTGAAGATAGCGATTAGCATCATTCTGTGAAAATTATTGAAAGTTCAACCCAATTAGCAGAACTTGGCACAGCTTTAAGTTATTTAGAGATTTTTAAGGAGGAACCTCTAAATTTGATTTGCGATTTTGAGTACGTAGTCAAGATCCAACGCACGTATCTGATTCTGAACTGTGTTTTTGTTTTGTTTTGTTTGGTTTGTTTTTTTTTTTTTAAACAAAAAGGGGAATTGTCAAAAGGACTGTATGTGATGAATCGCTTATATCTAAGTGGTGCAGCCTAAATTTGCCCTGTGATGAAACACTTTGTAAGTATGACCCAAAACCATGCTAAATCAGAAAGAACCTGCATTAGTTATGGTCAAATCACTAGTTAACGTTCAATGGAAAAGGCCACACCAATTGATAACCTGGGGGAGAGGTTATGCTTATGTTTTTACAGATCAAGAGCTGCAATGGTTGCCAGCACGAAACGTGAAACCTGTGTTATCTTCCTGACAATGATTGTTGCAGCTGCTGTGTTTTGGATGCCTGCACAGACAAAGACTAACATGTGGATTACTTTAGCCAACATGACTGACCATCTATATGCCTAACTACGATGTCTCTGGAAAAAACGTTCCACACATGCTTGGTTGGTGTCTTCCTTGATGACTACAGCAGCATCACACGACTGTTTGAAATAGTGGTTGATGCAGAGGCATTGCAACGAACTGTAATAATACTAACACGGCACTTTGGATTAATTGCCACCTGGAAGCAGACATCGAACCACAGGAACTGGAATTGCTGGCATCTATGCCCATGGATGCTTGTATTCAGCCGGTTTGTGAAAAGTGTCAGAACAGTATACAAGAACATGAATGGACAAAACTACAAAATGTTAATGCTACCCTTGGTGACTACAGAAATGAAACTCGACGGTGTAATGCTTCACAGAAGAATGCAAGGGATGTCATTGACAGCGACCCTAAAACCTCCTGTATGGTGTATTCTTGATCTGTGAAGATAGAGCCTGACCAGGAATTCCTTCTAACGCTGTTGGAGGACTGTGTATTTTGGGACTATTAACTCTCTTAACGCCCAACGTATCTATGATAATAGATCACAGAAGAGCAAGACGAGAAAAACACTTTTTGCGTGTATATGAGTCAAAATGTGATGATAATGTAGATTATTGAGGATCAGGGTTAAGGGTTTTAGGATCTCTTGTATCTAGTGTTGGCACAACTAAAGCTTTAAATACTTTAGAAAAATTAGGATGCTGGCTAGTTAAGCAAATAAACAGAACTTCTAAGGCTTTAAGTGGACTTTTGTTAGATGTAGATTCTGTAAGACATGCTACACTGCAGAATACAGTCACAGGAGACTTTTGTTATTAGCCCATGGCCATGGATGTGAGGAATTTGACGGAATGTGCTGTATGGATTTACAGAATAAGTCGAGATCCATCCACAAGGAGATTAAACAACTTACGGACCATTCACAGAAGATCAGAGAGGATGTAGGCCTCTTTGGCTTAGAGGGCCTCATGAACTGGTTTGGACTAGGAGGATGGGTAAAAGGGCTTTTGCAGAGTGCTCTGGCTCTCTTAATCATAGTAGCAGTTGCATTAATATGCTTGAGTTGTGCTATATCATGTATTAAGAAGATTTTAGAGCAGACACTTGGGCAGGCTCTGCTCATTAAAAAAAGAAAAGGGGGGAGATGTCGGGGATTGGCTCAAGGAGCACAGACATGAGTCCACCAAGCAACTGTACGAGCAGAGCCCATTTTAGTTGACATAAGTAGGCCTTAGTTAGCTTGTCTATTAGGCCGTGGGAAAGGGGGGAACGGAAAAGTACTAACTAAGGCAGGGTTAGGATATTTTTGAAGAGATAAGAGTCAGAAGAATGTGGGATGCGCATAGCTAGCTAAACCCAAGTAGGTGGAGTAAGTAAATGTGCTTAGCCTATTAGATAGAGACAAGTATGCATAATTATGGTATTTGGTATAAATGCACGCTATCTCGGGCAATAAAGTTGAAGTATGCTTTATCACTCATATTGAGTCGGCTGCATTTCTTCCTCCGTCCGCTCGGGTCTGGAACTCTGATGGGATTTCTCTCTGCATCTTCCAATCCCTAACATTCTGTGATCACGTGATTCCGTGATCCTGGAAGAACTTGGTCTATGTTGTTTGTCCATCTCAGCCACGACATATGGTGACCCTGACGTGATCCTGCATGAAGAGGATCCCAAATGAAGAAGAGACAGCGGCGAAGCTGTGACAGCCAAAGACGAGCTGGGGAGACAGAGCCCGGTACAGCTGTTAGAGCAGCAGAAGGGGAGCTGCCAAATATCCGGATCCTTGAAAAGACATCACACCAAGAGTTGGTGAGCTACAGGGAACATGGGGGGGAACTTATCTAAAGAAGAGGGTGTTATATTATATACATGCAAATTGCTTCTGAAGAAGCAGGGTATTAGCCTTCTGGAATTGACTTTATGGGGCGAAGCACTACCCAAAGATCCAAAGAAACAACTGAAGTGTTAACGACATGGCACTTGTTGCTAGAGACTTTGAGAGGATTAAAAGAGCAAATGCAACAGGCAGAGACAGCGGAGGGGGGTGGCTTTCCTGGACTAGATTTGGAAAAAAAAAAAAAAACCAAAAAAAAACAAAAAAACATAAAACATACCATGAAAATGTGCATTGTTCCAAACCCCCCTGTTACTAATGATTCTCCAGCACTATTCAAGTCTGCGTTATCTGATGACCCGGATTGAGGTGTGCAATTGACCTTACAGCCCTTGAGATTATAAAGAAGGTATATATTTCTGATGCCAGACACACAGGGGATAGCTCCATCCAAGATGTGTGTAAATTTACAGTAGCTGTGAGCTTTATGGTTAAATGCAGTAAAGTGTTACATATTCATGAAAGCTTTAGGAACGCCTATACATATTCATAACCTGTCTCCGAGAAGGCAGTTCTTATTATAATGAATTCCGGGAGACCATTTCCATAGTCTCCACCTCCGGCTCCTCCTGGTTGCAGCTGTGCAGTGATCGTGAACCCGGGTCCTCTTTCTCTGTACACAGTCACCTTTGGTCCAGTGTGATGAGTTGGTTAGGTCTCAGACTGCTGAGTTGGTTAAAACTGGCGTATCTCCTGTCCTGTACCCAAATTTCTGTTATCTAGTTCACCCAAGGATGCACGCAAGAATTATTATATTTGCAAGACATCAGCGAACTCCTGTTTCTCGTACAATAAGTTACACAAATCTAAGCAAGGCTATGTGGGTTAAAGGGTTAGCTCTCTGTTGGCTCTTTAGTGATGTGGGGTAAGGTTAGTTCTTTAAGTGTCAAATGTTAATTCTTTAAGTGCTGATTAGTTAATTGTCAATTCCCTGTATCAGGATGAGGGTTCGCTGCATTTTCTTAAAAAGTTAAAAGGAAAAGGAGTATGTGTTGCCTGTTGCCCCGAGACCAGATAAAAACCATGAAAGACTCAAGCAAAATTAGATCTATGGAATGTAACAGCTCTAGATCATTTAAGACGGAATGATCGGGATTCATTGAAAGGTGTGGGTATCCCCCAACTCTTGGAAGAGACACTAATTGGCACACCACAATTACAGGTGCAATTAGCTCCTGAAATCCTGAGGCAGTCAGCAGACCTTGCATATCTGTGAGTTTTACAGTACATATTACGTGCTTCTGTGTATTGCCTCTCTGAAAATCAAGCAGCTTGTCAGGAATGTGAGTTAATTGTTTTACTAGTTGTTTTTACAGTTGTTTCTTTGTGGTATTGATCGTGTAAGTGCGCCATAAAACCTTCTCCCCACTTTTCCAACTCGTGCTGCAAGCAGCTCTTTGCTTCCCCTCCCTCCCTCCTCCTTCTCACGTTTTTTTTACTTATAAGATGGGGTCGGAAATGACTGTTTTCAGTCGTGTTCCTAAGAAATCAGTATTGGGAGGTGTTTTAAAACATAGGAAAGCACTTGGAAATATGAGGAAAGAGGATCTTGTGAAATACTGAAATCAGTGGTGGCTTCTGCACAAGTTAAATGATTAGGGAAACTGGCTGGAGAACAGAACCTTTAAGTATCTTTAAGTATAACACAGCAATCGTAGATGTCTTCCTTGTTAGCCTGTTTTCTTTGTGGGTATCTGTTTAAGTGTGTTGCAGTTTTATTAGGTCTTTATGTGTTGTGTGGTACAGTGATTTCACAGACTGTTAAATAATGAGAATCCATGGACTCAAAATGTGCATTTTGTGATAATACAGAAGACCATGAGTAATTTAGTTCTTTACTGCGTGAATGTGATGGTGAAATTTTGTGTGTAATAGCTGTTACTTTTCTTTCTAGCATGCTAGCTTTATTCCAGCATTCAGACTTGCGCAACTCTGTGATAGGCTGTGTCTCATCACGATGTACTAAATTTGTCTCTTTTGTATGCACACCAGGTAAAGAATCCTGGTTTTGGGATAACAGTTGTAGCACACCAGATGAGACACTAATAAAAGCCTTGCCCAGTCCAGCTTACTAGAGCAGCGGGGGGGCAGGTGCTGATTGGGCTCCAGCGCGCACTGACCTATTTTGTCAGGGAGACCCAGCGGTACCTCCACCTGGCTGAGCAGTAAGCAGTTCAAAGGTGCAATGCAAAAATCGAGATATTGTCTTGAATAAGTGTAACTGTGATCCATCTGCATATTTGAACTTGGTATTTGGTTTTCATATCTGAGCTCAGTATTTTACTTTGCATATATATATATTTGGTACCAAAAGAATTTTGTTTGGGGAGATAATTACAAAATGGGAACTGGTTCCACTACTAAAATACCTCCTTTCTCCCCCTTAGGATGCATCCTTACACATTAGAGTAACTTCTGAGGAAATATTCTGATGAAAGAAAACTTGAAATGGTATTGTACTCGAATGTGGCTTAAATGTGGAATTCTGGGTTTTCGTGCTGTGTTGCAACTAATGTTGTTCTGCAGAACTTTGGAAAAAATTGGATGAAGTACAGTACTGTAAGCTAATTTGCTAATTTTGAGACCAGAAATGAATTCAAATTGTTAAACTCTGATTCGCATTGAAAAAAACAAACAAAAGCAAAAATAAAAAAACCCAAACAAACAAACAAATAAACAAACTTAAGTGCTATGATGGATGTGAACTTGGTATTGCATGAGGCTGTATTTAAAATTACTAGAATATGAAGTGATTTGGACCTAGGAAAATGGAATAATGGATGGATGTTTAATATGCTGGTTTTTGACATCTGTAAATGGGGCTGAGGAATGTAATGACTGTTGAGCTAATCGGAATTGCATATAAAGTGTATTATGTTTGGAATAAAATGGGAAAACAAAAAAGCAAAATATCCCAGGCCTGTGCTGTACAACTTTAATGTAAATTTCAGGCCTGTGTCAAGCTGCAACATAAACTCAGCTCATTGTAACCAAGGAATTGGCCAGAGCCTCCCACTTCGTACCAGCGATTACACCACCTGCGTGGCCTTGGCTATATCTAAACTGCAGCAAGAAGAGAAAGAAAAAAAAAAAATGGAAAAACCTGTTCGCCTGCTGCTAAGCAGAGAAAGGGGGGCTTTATCCCCCGTCTTTTTTTTTTTTTTTTTTTTTGAAGTGTTGTTATCCATCCTTGTGGCGCTGCGTTGCTTCTCGGCTTTGAATCAGGGGTTGTTGGTGCTGTTCCTTTTTGCTTCAGTCTTGTTTCCTAAGTTTTGGCACATCTGGGGAGAAAGCTCATCATTTTACCTCCTTGCTCAAGTCGGTCTTTTTGCGCTGGTCAGCTTTGGGAAGTCAGAGTGCTGAGTGCTTGTCTGGGTCAGACTGGTACTAATCTGGGTGTGGAGTGGAGCCAGGCTGGTTTGATGTGGAGTTTGGACTGATTTGTTGTCATGCTGGGCTGGAGATCTTGCCATCTCAGATGGGGGCCGGAGGGAGGCTTTATTTCCCCGCCAACCTCCCCCCCCAAGCAGTGTTACTGCTAGAGAACTGTAATACTGCATGAAGGAGTCTGAGGGTGAAATTTAATGGCATCACCAGTGGATCCATAGCTCTAATGAAGCTGGGAAATTAAAGCAAAAAATTTTTTTAAGAGACTTATTCTGTGGTAACTAGTTGTAAGAGACTTCTTAGTAAATTCACCGTGCTAGTTTTTGAGGTCATGGGAAAGAAAGAAAGGCCGTTTTTTGAGACCAATGGAATGCCAAATTTGGAAAAAAAGTTTTACCATATGAATTCTTGTATTTGCCAGAAAGCCCTATACCCTCTCTTGGATCAAGATCTGTTAAGTAAATTGTAAGCTCAAATAATGTTTTCTGAGAATTCTGTTTAGTTGCATGTCCGACAAGAAGCTGCTTCGATGGTGCAGATCTGCTTGCTTCAAGCGAGAAATCTCTGAGGAAATTTCAAATGCTGTATTTCCACTAGTACTAACAGCCAATGTTTCGGTAAAGCAAACACTACACTGATAGAACTGAAACACGACTTCGATCCGGTAAGGGAAAACAATATCCAATAAATACGACAACCAAAATGGACTTAGAGATTTTGATGAATAAATTTATGACAATCTTACAGGCTGACTGCATTCAATTGGACTTGCAGATTTGTCTGTTTATAGCTACAACATAGAAAAAACCTGTGGCTATTGCGGGACAGTATGATGAGAGTGCTAACAGACTGATATACTGATTGTTACTCTGAAATGCAGGGAATGAATTTAAGTCTTAATAGGCCATGATCCTTTTGTCATATATATACCATTTGTAAAGTCTAATTTTGATTTTTTTATTTGCAGTCTGTGTCCTTGTAAATTGCACTAGCTGGTTTTCTTAACAGTATAGCTTTTGGCATGCCTAAATGTAAATTGCTGCAGAACCTGCAAGTCTTTAACATCAGGTCACAGACCATTCGTCTATCTGGTCTGATCCTACATACTTGCACAGTTTTTGTTGATGGTTCTGGGAAGTCTCAAAAAGCTGTAGTGGTCTGGCGTGAAGATAATGATTGGCAGTTATTGAAGGTTCAACCCAATTAGCAGAACTTGGCGCAGCATTACATTACTTAGAGCTTTTTAAGGAGAAACCTCTAAATTTGATTTGTGATTCTGAGTATGTAGTCAAGGTCCAATGCATGTATCTGATTCTGAACTGTTTTTGTTGTTTTTTTTTTTTTTAAAAAAAACTAACAAAGAAACAAACAAACTAAAAACCAACCAACCAAACAAAAAACCCAAAAACAACAACAAAAAACACCAACAAAAAGGGGGAGAAGTAGGGGAAACACCACAAAACTGATTGTCAAAACCATTGTATGTGATGAATCACTTATATCTAAGTGGTGCAGCCCGAATTCCCCCTGTGATGAAACACTTTGCAAGTATGACCCAAAAACATGCTAAATCAGAAGGAACCTACATTAGTTATGGTCAGATCACTAGTTAATGGTCAACTGAAAGGGCCACATCAGTTGACAACCTGGGGGAGAGGCTATGCTTGAGTCTTTACAGATCAAGGGCCACAATGGTTGCTGGCACGAAATGTGAAACCTTTGTTATCTTCCTGACAATGACTGCTGCAGCTGCTGCATTTTGAATGCCTGCACAGACAAAGACTAACATGTGGATTACTTTAGCCAGCATGACTGACCAGTACTCCATATGACTAGCTATGGCGTCTCCGAAAAACCCATTCCACACATCCCCCTTGATGACTACAGTAGCATCACACAATTGTTTCAGAATAGTGGTCGGTGCAGAGGCATTGCAACACACTGTACTAATACCAGCATGGCACTTTGGATTAATTGCTTCCCGGAAGCAGATATTGAACCACAGGAACTGGAATTGCTGGGATCTGTGCCCATGGACATTTGTATCCAGCTGGTTTGTAAAAAGTGTCAGAACAATATACAAGAGCATGAATGGATAAAACTGCAAAATGTTAATGCTGCCCTTGGTGACTATAGAAATGAAACTCAGTGGCATAATGCCTCGCAGAAGAATCCAAGGGGTGTCGTTAACGATGTGGACAGCAACCCTGAAAACTCCCGTATGGTATATTCCTGATCTGCGGAGATAGAGCCTCACCAGAAATTCCTTCTAATGATGTTGGAGGACCATGTAGTTTGGGACTATTAACTCTCTTAACGCCCAATGTATCCATGACAGTAGATCACAGAAGAACAACATGGGAAAAAATGCTTTTTGCATATATGTAAGTCAAAATGTGATGATAATGTAGATCTTTGGGGATCGGGATTAAGGGTTTTAGGATCTCTTATACCTGGTGCTGGCACAGCTAAAGTTTTAAATACTTTAGAAAAATTAGGATGCTTGCTATCTAAGCAAACTAACAGAACTTCTAAGGCTTTAAGTGGACTTTTGTTAGATGTAGATTCTGTAAGATATGCTACACTGCAGAATAGAGCCGCAATAGACTTTTTGTTATTAGCTCGAGGACATGGGTATGAAGATTTTGATGGGATTCATTAAATAAACTGTTTAGTGGTTGGGGGCTTTCAGGGTGGTTGTTATCAGTAGTGAAAATGGGACTGACTGTTTTGATGATTGTTGTGGTTGTGTTACTAATGTTGCCATGCATGATTTCTCTGCTGCAAAGGGCCCTGCAGCGGACAATGACGGCAACTTTTTTATCACAAATACAAAAAGGGGGAATTGTGGGGGACTACGGTGGGTCCGTGGATTCCCTGATGGAGGGCATGGGAACAGAAATTAGCCTTGAAGATATGAAGGCCTACCCGTGAGAAAGATGGGAGTAAAGGAGTATCCAGAGATATTAAGGTGTACCCATGAGAGAGAAGGGAGTAGAAGAGTAACATTGATGATAGCAAAAATAGCCAATGAGATGTTACTGCTGTAACTTGTAACCAATAGTGAAGAGACACATTAATTGGTAAAACTGTATAAAAATGCACTTGTGGCAATAAATGGCATCTACTACTTTCATCCTGGAAGAACTTGGTCTATGTCGTTTGTCCATCTCAACCATGACAGCAACCTTAGAAATAAGAAAAGAAATCACCTGCCTAGAGGCAATGAAAGGACCCAGTGAAGAATGGAAAGACCCCAGACCCTAATATTATTACCCATCTGAACTGTTGCATGAGGGGTGGGGAATTCAGACTGTAAGAGTATAATTGCCCAGGGATTTCTTTGTTTGAGGTCCCTCTTTGGAGGCACCCAGCTCAAGCTGTAGTGCTATTAACAAAAATGACTTCGTAGAAGAATCTCCTTTCAGCTTATTTATTCAGCAGAAACCTAGAGTCAAACCCTATTATAGTGGCTGGCATGTGTAATTTCCATTACACAGTAAGGGTAGTCAAATATTGCTAGCACTTTGTTACAACAGTAATTTGCACAGACTTGTTGGTTCATTTATACAACTGGTGAACTCACAGACTTGTGGTCTCGGGAAAAAAATACAGTGTTTAATCTTATTTTAATGATGAATTTAATTGCAAATTTCTTTCATATTCAGAAAGGGCGCGCGCGCACCCAGACTACAATTCCCAGAATACACCGAGCAGTCGAACCGCGCCCCCCACCGCCTGCGCACCGTGTCGCGTGAAAGGTGACTCCACCGTCACTTCCGCCGCGTGGTGCAGGTCGGGAATGCGAGTCGCGATTGGCCGGTGACTGTCCTGCTTTTCAAAGTGCTGGGGAGCAGGAAGCGGTAACGGTGGAGGGAGTGCGGCAGAGTGAGAGGTTCCTCGCGGTGAGTACCTAGCGGAACCACCTCCCCACCCCGCAGGGCACCGCGCTGTCGGAGCGTGACCTAGCCGAGAATTGAAAAGGGGTCGATTTAATGCGCGCTTTGATGACGTAATAACTAATGAGGCAGCGGTGCTGCTAAACACATGGCTTGGGCCAGCACCGGTCTGCTCCCCTTCTCAGGGGCGCCCCCATGGGATACTTGAGCCTGCCGGCGGTCGTCCGTGTCGCTCTCAAAGCGCCCATACCCGGCGAGCACTCGGCGCTAGCTAGGCCTTCCGCCTGCTCCTGGAGCTCGGCGGTCGCTCATTGGTTCCTCCGCCTGGGACGGGCGCTGCTGCTGCCTTATGATTGGCGGGATAGTGGTGACTGCCATCAGCATCCGCCAATGATGCTGCGGCTGAGGTGCGCTGGATGAAGCTTGGAGGCGGTGTGCGCCGCCGCGAGAGGCTTCGGCGGACCGGGGCCGGCCTCGGCCTCCGAGAGTTCCGCGGAGCCTCGGGCCAGCGGAGATACCGACGGCAGATCGTGGTGCTGTCTCGCAGCCGCTATGAGCAGCGAGAGGCCTCTCCTGCCCCTTGGTAGTGCGGAGCTGGGCGTGTGCCCTGCTCGGCAGTGTGTGGGTGCTTGGGTCGCCTCAGTGGAAGCAAGGCCTTGGCTGTGGCTGAAAGGGGATAGAGGGGTTGGCTTGCATCCTTGCTCTGTGATTGTTATTTTGGAAGAAAAATATATAGGAAAGTGAACAAGAATTTCTTATATCGGTGTTACCTTGAAGCAACCACTGCCATTACCCACCAAACACTCCTCATTCTCCTTTTCTGAGATAGCCGCAATGAGATGGCATTGGTTTGGCCAGTGCTTGGTCTGCTGATCTGTGGTGTTTGATTTGCCATAACTCTACTCTGCCTACCTGCATTTGTGTATGATTCATGTAGGCAAAGAAATCAACTGTCTAGTGCCTAAAATAAGAGATCCTGTTCAAGTCCAGGAGTATGGAAATAAGATTACTTCATTGATGTAGAATCATAAGAACAGATCTGCAAATTGTGTGCATGCCATATAAGATGGATCTGGTGTCAGAAGTTGATACGGTTAAGTCAGTAGTCAATTGGGTCTTCCAAGAAAATCCAGGTAAATAACTGAATTAGTCCAGTTTCCATCTCTCATTTCTGAGCCTGCGTGTGTCAATTTGGATCACTTCTGTCTGCCTTCCTTAGCTGCTTGTTTTTTCTCTGAGGACTGTGCCTTTCACTTCTTGCTCCAAAGTAGTCATGCTCTCATTGAACACATGCTGTTCCGCTGAGCTTTCTTCTGCAATATCACTGAGTTTTGTCAGTGTTTATTGCAGGTCAACAATAAACCGTGGCAGATGCTCTCTGTTAACCCTGCCCTCCCCACTAAGGAAAGGGAGTAGAAGGAAAAGGGAGAGAGACTTACAAGTTGGAAAGTTAAAAGAGCTTTACTAATAATGAGAGAAAATAATGCAAAATATGCAAGTCGCCCACCACCAGGTGGGGGGGGCAGGGCTGGCGACTGGCATTGTGCTAGCGGTGAACAGGAACTGGATTCAGGGATGCACAGACTGGAACCAGGATCAGGACTGCAGTCAGGAGAACGGGCAGGGTCCTCTTCAGACACCGGCACTGGACAAAGAGAGTGAGACCCTCATGATCTCCCAGCTTTAAACTGTGTATGATGTGGATGGCATGGAATACCTCGGTCAATTTTGGGTCACCTGTTCTGTCCGTCCCTCCCTGCAAGTATTACCCTCTCACTTATGTGACATATGAAATTTATCAGTTGGCTGCTATAGCAATAGAAGATAAACCAGGGCCTTTTCTACATACCATTCCTACCTTTAACTCAATAAAACTGTAAATATTGGGTGTTATCAGCTCTGGAGTGAACACTGTCCAAAAAACATACAGCCAACTTCAGAAAAATACAGTTATTTAGAAGAACCTAGCTGAAAGGAAAATTCTGTAAGAGAGTATTGGTCTTTTTTTTAACCAAAACCAGGACAGTTTAAAATGAAAATATGCAATGACTGCTGCAACTGTACTTAGATATGTGATAAATTCACATTTTTTTACTGTTTTTGTGTTAATTCAGGACAATAAATTGCCTATCATAATTTTTTTTTCTTATTCATGATTTTCAGTGTTTTGAGAAAGACTGAAACTTTATAAAATGTCTTAGATTGGGGGGGCTTGCTTTGTTATTTTGAGGAAGGTTTTTTTTGTAATGTCTTCCTACAAACATGCAATTTGGAAGTAAATTTTGGATAGGTGGAAATAATGAGATTTGGGGGTCGAAATTTTATTTAGTTTAATTTTTATGGAATTGCACTTAACAGCAAGTCATCTATCCTTGTACAATGTATCAAATATGGGCAAGACGAATAAAACAGTGAATTAAATGGCTGACAACTTACCACATGAGACTTTATGTGGAATATCAGATGACAGAAGAAAAGCAGAAGCTGCTGGTCATCTGTGTTAGACCCATCATTACAGATGAGGTGAAATGAAGGCAACAGCAGCATTCTTTCCCTTCAAACTCACCTTCACCCTTGCCCTCACAAGATCCTGATATGTAATTCAGCATCTGCTTGGCAAAGCAGTGATAGCAGATAGAACTAGACTTACATAAGCAGTTGCTTCTGCTCTTCTTTTTTCATGCTCTTGGCAAAATGTCTTCTCTATGGGACAGTTTTTCTGAGATGCAAGAAAGAGTATGTTTTGTGCTAAAAATAGGAATTCCACAATTTCTTTAACTTGATGTCTGTTAGTCATAAGAAAATAACTTTGCTTTTATCAAAACGACGTAATTCTTCTCCTTTCTACTTCTATTGAACCCTGTATACCAGCATGTGTTTTTGTTGGAAGCAAGGTAGAATTTACACAGCTACACAGGGGAGTTATCAGGCATGGTGGCATCAGCTCAGATATGGTTAGTACATGTAAGGAACAGGTTTGTGCTCAGGACTTTCCAATTCCAATCACACAAAAAAATCTGCACCAGAAGTTAGGGAGCACCTGCTATCTAGTTTCTTCTAGTACTCTGAAGAATTAACTGCTTCTTTGCCATGCTAGAATTTTCCATTCAGTGGTTTGATACTAGCTGTTCTCCTGACTTTCTTACTTTTGTCTATATTAAGTATAACAATATAGTGAAGGGTATGTCTCAAATTCCTTTAAGACTCATTCAAGCTTAATCACCATTTTCTCTCAGAAACCATATGTTCTTCCAAATGAGTTAGGCTGTGAAAAAGAAACAAAGTTTCTGCATTCATATGACTTTGAAATATCTTGGCTTTTCCTGTGGTGTTCTCAGTGTGAGAGCCATGTGAATGTGGGAGTTGAAGATGAGTGCTGCTGCACAGATCTGAAGTCATTTTGCCTGGAGTTAATTTGTGAAATGCTTTTATTGAAGCACTTGGACTCTCTCCAGATATTCTTTTGCATAAGCAGCATACTAACATCTGTGTCTCATCCACAGGCACAGAGTTCTGCCAAACCTCTTCAGGTTTGAGAACCTCTGCAACTCCCATCCCCAGCTATGTTTGTTGCATAAGTAAGGGAGGAAGAGCCATCAGATTACAAGCCTATATGTCTCTTTCAAAAGGTTGGCAAAGAATATTTCACCTTGCAGGGGGAGAAGTCTAAGAAGGCTGGGTGAATAAGAAGCTCTTTGCTCATGGGTGTGACAACACATCAAATCCCTGGCAACTCCTATGTACTCAGAAGCTGAAAAGTGCTGCTTTATTACATCCTTATTTAAAGGAAGTAAACATCTTGTGTGCACTAGATACAAAATGTGACTTAAGTATGAAAATTTTCAGAACCATTCTTCCACCAAGTGGATTGGTAGAATTGCAAGAAGTAACTGTGTATTATGACATTATGCTGCCAAGATGCTGTAGAATAGTTAGCTGTGATGTTACATCCCTGCGGTATTTGCTTTGAGGGAGGTGGGGGCCCCTGCTGAATCTGTAGAAGAAATGCATTTACTCACTTTGATAGTGTTGTTGTTTTTTTTTGGTTTTGTGGTTTGTTTGTTTGGTTGGGTTTTTTTTCTCTCATGTATAAATAAGGCCATATTCCACTTCATTAACCCTAAAGTGTCCTACCTGTCAGCTACAATCAGATAAAACTGTTACTGAAACAGTTTGGTGTTTCTGCTGGTTTTATAGTCCCTGAAAAGTGCTAGTTAGTTCATGTTTGTATACTAACTTGACAGTACATAGTATTTATTGAGTGGCCAGTATTCTTACTGTCCTACTACATCTTTTGCAGACTAGTCCTTTTGCCATGGAAGCTGAAGAAATGATGGAATGTATCCAGGAATTTCCTGAGCACTATAAAGTTATTTTGGATAGACTGAATGAACAACGTGAGCAGGACCAGTTTACAGATATCACTCTGATTGTTGATGGTATGTATGTACAGGCCTGAGAACCAGTTGGTATACAGATAATTCTGAAAGCTGTGCTGGGAAGCTGTTGGGTTTGTCACAGGTCAGCTGTCAAACTGGGCAGCTAACAAATTCTTGATTCTGTATTGTGTGTGACTTGCTTGCAGAGTTTCATTTAAAATCTTGGGCTGAACAGAGTTTCCAGCAGTGATAAATAATTTTGCTTCTGCTTTTCCAAACAAGGGGCTAAATATTTTTAGATAGAAGCCCACTTTGAAACTGCTGTGCTATATTTAACATGTTGTCTAAGGATTTCCAAAACATTGTAAAAATATTTCTCCCTAACTGGACCTGACTGTCTGTATGTAGAGAACTTATACAAATATTGGATTGTTTAAAAACACAAACAAAACCCCAAACAAACAAACAAAAACCCAGCTTGAAATAAGATTGCCTTTTTGCTTCTCTGGTATCTGCTTACTATTTTAATATATTGATAAAATAGGGTAGAACAACTCACTTTTCTTTTTCTACGTGTTCTAAAGACATAAGTATTAGTTTAAACAGAAGACAGAGATATAAGTGCTTATTAGCTCATTAGAAAAGGTGGTGTCTGATAGATCACCTAAGATTGCTTCTTATCCCAAAGCAGTTCAAGGAAGATAGGCAGTGTCTACTAGGACAGATCTAGCTAAAGGAATACCACCTGATCCTTAGAAGGATATAAAGAACTCACTTGAAGGAAAAGGGTCCTACAGAGCCTGCATAAGAAAAAAGTAAACAAATGAAGAAAAAAATTACTCTCCTGGAATCACCATAGTTTCACTGACAATGCTTGCACAAAACTTATCCTGAATGTTTGTTCCTGCTCTAGTATTACCAAATCCATGTGTTGAGCTCAAAACTGTTTTATTGTGTAGCTGTGTAGTATTAATCCATGTTGCTTCTCTTACCTCTGTCCCATGGAGCCTTATGAATGTTCATGCCTGTACCAGGGAGAAGGCAACACAGTGATGAGGAATACACAGTCTGGAAAACAGGAAGAACAGAGCAGAACTACTTCTGTTCTGCAGGGCTCTTTATGCTGGCAGAAGTGATGATAAAAATACATCTGTATGTAAGAGCAGCAAAAAAACAAGGAGAGCCTGGATAAAACCTGAGAACTGAGCCCAAGACATACAGGAAAAAGTTTGCACAGGAATTTCCCATAACTTAAATATCTGAAAGGAGAAACACTCTGGAGCGAGTCCTCCAGCTGATTGAGTTGCAGAGCTTCAACAAGGTCAGTGATGTCAGCAAGGGTCTGCATGAGATGGGACAGACTAGTTGCAGTGGTATCCCATGTTACAAGGAGACATACAAAGTAACTATATGCTGCTGTAATAGATTTGTAGGCTGGGTGGTTCTGCAGCCATTCTCTGCATCTGCACTTATTCTGCAATATGAGTAAGGAAGGTATTAACCTAAACCAAAATTTTTGTCTCTCTTTGTAGGTCACCGTTTCAAAGCTCATAAGGCTGTTCTTGCTGCCTGTAGCCAGTTCTTCTACAAATTCTTCCAAGATTTCACCCAGGAGCCCTTGGTGGAGATTGAAGGTAGTCTGATTCATGCAAATAAAAACCTTCAGAGTTATATGCCCAAGCTCAAAATGAATGTAGTATCCTTGGTATGGGCTGAAATGCATGCTTGGTCATATTGATTAACTTTCTAGATCTCAGCTCTTGAGTTGTTCTGAGGTACTGTTATGGTTTAACCCTGGCTGACAACTAAGCACCATGCAGCCAGGCTCACTCATTCCCCCCAGGTGGGATGGGGGGAAGAATTGGAAGGGTAAAAGTGAGAAAGAAACTTGTGGGTTGAGATAAAAAAAGTTGAGTAATTAAAGTAAATATATATTTTTTTTAATGGCAAGGAAAAATAACAGAGAGAGGAAAATAAAACCTAAGAAAGCAATGCAAATGAGAACAATTGCTTGCTACCAACTGACTGATGCCCAGCCAGTCCACGAGCAGTGGCTCCTCTGCCCACCTAGCCCCCAGTTTTATTGCTGAGCACAACATCATATGGCATGGAATATCCCTTTGGACAGCTGGGGTCAACTGTCCCAGCTGTGTCCCCTCCCAACTTTTTGTGCACCTCCAACCTACTTGCTGGTGGAGCAGTGTGAGGAATAGAAAATGCCTTGACTCTGTGTAAGCACTGCTCAGCAGTAACTAAAACATCAGCGTGTTATCAACACTATTTTCAGCACAAATCTAAAACATAGCCCCATACAAGCTACTATGAAGAAATTTATCCCAGCCAAAACCAGTACAGGTAGCTATTGCCACTGGAAAAAACTTCCTCTGAAGAAAAACTAAAAAGAAGAAAATGCCTTGGCTGGGGTGCAAGAATAGGATAGATGTGGAGCAATACTTACCTGGTAGGCAAGGAGCAATTTCCTGGAGCAATACTTCAGCTTCCAGTAACTTGCTGCTTAGAGGTCTCTTCAGAGAGCAGTCATATTTTTATGTTTTAAATTTATACTTTTTATTATTCTATGCAAACAGCTTTTTGTCCATCTTCTCCTTTTATCTTTGTCGTGGCATGACTCTGTAGTTGTTCCAGATTCACATGTTTCTAAAGTAGACTTTTTATTCCAACATGAGTCTTTCAAGGGTGGCATCTTCATGAAACTGGCTATCAAAGTACTGTAAGCAAGCAAGTGTGCAAGATTCATCAGATAGATGAGACTGAGGAAATGCTGAAAGAGGCTGTTTTTCTTGCTTGTAAACAGGTGTAAGTAACATGGCATTTCGTCACCTAATTGAGTTCACCTATACAGCAAAATTAATGGTCCAAGGTGAGGAAGAAGCAAATGATGTTTGGAAAGCAGCTGAGTATCTACAGATGTTAGAAGCGATCAAAGCACTTGAAATCAGGTAAACACATAAGCCTCTTTTTCTTCCCAACACTGAAATGTAGAGTCTTAAGAATCCTTTTACAAGAGCTGGCTGCCAGTTGTTAAGGAAGTTTCTTCACCCTAGGTTTCCCGAAGCAGAGTCTCAGGCGTGAATTCCAGAAATTACTCTTAAGTAATTTATATGAAATGTACAGTGACAGAGAGCAGCTTGAACTGGGTGCCTCCACAGAGGGACCCTGAACAAAGAAATCCCTGGTCAATTATACCCTTACAATCCAAATTTCCCCACCCCTCGCACACCAATCCAAGCCAATTGTAGAACTAGGGTCTGGAGTCTCCCTGTTCTTCATTGGATCCCTTCATTTTCATCAGGCGGGCCATTTCTTATCTTTGTGGGCAGTTGTTTGTCTTTCACTGACCAGTCTGGATGGCAATCTAGGTGCTGTCCTGTCAGCTGCTATTTGCACCTGCAGCTGGAAAGTTGAAAAAGTCCTTGGTCTCCTTGGCAATAGCCAAAACATCAGTAAGCTCTCACAGTAAACTCTCTTTCTTCCCCCCCCCCCCCCCCCCCACTTTTTGAAAATGGGGGTTATGTTTCCTAGCAGTGGTGGAGCTGGGTGTGCAGAGCTGACTTGGCTCCAGCAGGTGCAGGTCAAGCCCCCAGAAATCATGGGCAGGACTTCACAGCAAACCGGAAACTGGTTGCAGGGATTACAGGGCCTGAGGCCTATAGATCACACGCAGACAAACAAGATCCTCTCTAGATGCTAGCCATAGTCAAAGAGAGCTTGACCCTTGTGATCACCCTCTTATATAGGGGGTATGATGATTATGGGATGGAATACTCATTTGGTCAATTTAAGTCACCTGTTCGATCCACCCCTCCTCAAACACGCCCCTCTCATGATGAAATGTGGGAAAACTTCTCAGTCTTTCTTGGCTACCATAGTAATAAATGTAAACATGAGCTTCTTCAGCATTCCGTTGGTCTCTTATCAGCACTGAGTACAGCATCTGAGGAAAAATATGCAGGCTAAACCTCAGAAAAGTACAGCCACCTAGAAGAACTTAGCTGAAAGAAAAATCACTAAAAGAGAACTGGTCTTGTTTTTGGCAAAACCAGGACAACTTTTCAAAAATGATGAATAATGGTTTAGCAACTTCATCTGACAGTTCCCTCAGGACCCTCGGATGCATCTTATCAAGGTCCCATGGTCTTGTGCACCTTCAGGTTCCTTAGATGATCTCACACCTGATCTTCTCCTGCAGTGGGTGGTTCCTCATTCTCCCAGTCCCTGTCTTTGGATTCTGTGAGTTTGGTGGTGTGGCTAGAGCACTTGCCGGTGAAGACCGAGGCAAAAAAGTCATTGAGTACTTCAGCCTTCTCCATATCCCAGGTAACCAGCTCTCTTATTTCCTTCCTTTTTCCCTAGTCTTCCTTTTATCATTGATGGACCTAGAAAAACTTTTCTTGCTGCTCTTGATGTCCCTGGTCAGATTTAATTCTGTCAGGGCTTTAGCTTTTCTAACCTGATCCCTGGCTGTTCAGACAATTTTTCTGTATTCCTCCCAGGCTACTTGTCCTTGCTTCTACCATCTCTAGACTTCCTTTCTGTGTTTGAGTTTGTCCAGGAGCTCCTTGTTCATTTGTGCAGGCCTCCTGGTGTTTTTACCTGACTTCCTCTTTGTTGGGATGCACCACTCCTGAGCTCGGAGGAGGTGTTCTCTGAATATTAACCAGCTTCCTTGGTCCCCTCTTCCCTCCAGGGCTTTATCCCATGGTACTCTACCAAGCAGATCCCTGGAGAGGCCAAAGTCTGCTCTCCTGAAATCCAGGGTAGCAAGCTTGCTGTGTGTCCTCTTCTCTGCCTTAAGGATCTTGAACTCCACCATCTCCACCATTTCATGGTCACTGCAGCCAAGGCTGCCCTTGAGCTTCACATTATCTACCAGTCCCTCCTTGTTGGTGAGAACAAGATCCAGCATAGCACCTCTCCTCATTGGCTCCTCTGTCACTTGGAGAAGGAAGTTATCATCAATGCAAACCTCCTGGATTGTTTATGCCCTGCTGTACTATCCCTCCAACAGATATCAGGGTGGTTGAAGTCCCCCATGAGGACCAGGGCTCGTGAACATGAGGCTGCTTCTATCTGTATATAGAGGGCCTCATCTGCTTGGGTCTTCCTGTTGGGTGGCCTGTAGCAGACCCCCACTATAATGTCACCTGTCCCTGTCTTCCCTTTAATCCTGACCTATGAGCTCTCGGTTGGTTCCTCATCCATCCCCAGGCAGAGCTCCCTGTACTCCAGCTGGTCATTGACAGAGGGCAACACCCCCTGCCTGTCTTTCCTAAAGAGCCTGTATCCTTTCATTCCAACGCTCCAGTCATAGGAGCCATCCCACCATGTCTCCGTGATGCCAATAAGATCATAGCCCTGCACGTGTGCACGCATCTCTAACTCCTCTTGTTATTCCCCAAGCTATGTACGTTTGCATAGAGATCTTTGTGTTCAGGCAAAGGGAAGACTGTTGCTTCCTCTTTATCTCCCCATAGACGTACTAGCTAAGGAGAGTGGCATTGACCCTGAGTTCCTCTAGTAGCCAGCTTTAAAAAAAAAAAAAACCCAAACAACAAAACAAACAAACAAAAAAACCCAAACACCTTCATGATGTGGTACACTGGAAACTTGGTTTTCAACATCAGTGTTGAGTTTTTTGAGTCACCTTATTCTGTGAAGTGGTAGCAGAGCTGAATAAGTATGTATTTTTTTTTTTAAATAGAAAAGATGGGATTGTGCTTTCTAGTCCTACCCTCCAACCCCACCAACACCCTTTTTTGACATTAGGATTAAGCATATTATCACCAAAATAACTTTTTTTTTTTTTTTTCATTCAGGAAAAAAGCGAAGCTTTGCTGTCTGCTTGAGAAATTTAAATGACACTTGAAACTGAAAAAGTATATTCTATTTTGTATCACTTTGAGTCTGTGTACACCGGTAGAGCTGTTGAACCAAGATTCAGATCAGTCCATCAAGCTAAACTCTCCAGCCTGCAATTATTTCCAACTACTGTATAAAAGCTTTCCACTTCCAACATTTTTCTACAAGATGGCAGGATTCATCTGTGAACAGTGCATAACACTTTTCATTCTCTGATAGTTTATTATACAGTGGGGCTTCTTCAGCACGTGTCACCACTTCTTCATCTGGTGGCATTCCAAAGTCTACCTTCTGGCCAACCTGTAATCACTTCTAAGATCCCTAGGCAATAGGGACTTTCTATTCAAGCTTGTGTGATCAGTGCAATCCACTCCATGTAGCATCAGTTGCATGATTCGTAGAGGGAACCTTCCCTTTGAACATCCAGCCCAGTATTGGCAGTAGAGGTGCCAGGAGAAGCTGTGCTTCAGTACCAATCGCTTCTGAAGCAGCTCAGACCCCTTCATATGCTGCTAGTATTTCTTTTTCAATTGGAGTATACTTGGCCTCAGATCCTTTGTATCCTTGGCTCCAAAAACCTAAGGGTCGACCTCGAGTTGCTCCTGATGCTTTCTGCCGGAGACTCCAGGTGGGACCATTATGAGAGGAAGATAGCCACTCATATTTGAGACTGATAATCAGTAGTAAAATCTCCAGCATGTAAGTGCTGTGGATAATCATGAGGGTGTGATTTGAAAGCGTTGACCCACTCAGCTCTGTCTGTGTTTTAGATGGAATGCTATCCCTGACATCTTGGAGGAAGGGGGTTGTGTGTTTATGATGCAAGGAGAAGAGCTATTAGCTGTGTGCTTTCCTGAAGTACAAGATGTTATCATAATCATTGTGTGAAGTCATAGCTGTAGTGTTTTCTAAGTAAGCACTGCAGGCAGTTGCATGCACTCCAGAGCTTAAGAGGTGAATAGCATAGGAAGGAATTAAATCTTATTTCTGCGTAGGCAGGCTGCAGAACTCCTTCCTTTTGGGAAGTTTTCTTTCCAAGTACAGAATTTCACAAGTTTCTTAGATAAACTTATGTCATTAGGCTAACTAGCCTTTGTTCTTGATAGGTGGTGTGTATCGTTCAAGCAGAGCTATTTAAAACACTTTAGTAACTTTATGTCAAAGGCTCCATAGCTTTAACCATGCTATCCTAGAGCTCTAAGGAATATAGATTAGGACAAATTAGCTTCTGAAATGCACACAGGTTATGTGGTCGTTCATCGTTCAGCTTCTTTGAGAAATGGCTAGCGACTGTTTAATGCAGAAGTTCAGTATCAGACAGAAACTGTTATATAAGTGCTTATGGGTCTTAACTATCTTTATGCAAATTCTTTGCAGGAACAAAGAAAATTCATCACCCTTAGAATCAAATCAAATGCAAGGTAAAAATAAACTGAAAAAGAGAAAGATAGCCGAAACCTCTAACGTTATCACAGAAACACTGCCATCTGCAGAATCGGAGCCTGTTGAAATTGAAGTTGAGATTGCTGAGGGGACAACTGAAGTGGAAGATGACAGCATAGAAACACTTGAAGTAGCTTCTGCAGAGCAATCTATAAAGTACATACAGACAACGGCTACATCAGATGAATCTGCTTTGGCTCTTTTGGCAGATATCACTAGTAAGTATCGTCAGGGAGAGACAAAATGTCAGATCCAAGAAGAAGGTGGTAGTGCAACTGATCCTTCGTGCAAACAGGTAGAAGGTATTGAAATTGTGGAACTTCAGCTGTCACACGTGAAGAATTTATTCCACTGTGAGAAATGTAACCGTTCATTTAAATTATTTTACCATTTTAAGGAACACATGAAAACACACTCTACTGAGAGTTACAAGTGTGACACATGCAATAAAAGGTACCTACGAGAGAGTGCTTTGAAACAGCACCTCACCTGTTACCATCTTGATGAAGGTGGTGCCAGCAAGAAGCAAAGACCTGGCAAAAAAATACATATATGCCAGTACTGTGATAAGCAGTTTGACCACTTTGGACATTTTAAAGAGCACCTCCGGAAGCACACAGGTAAGAGCCCTGCTATTGTCCTATACTTGTGGCTTTGGCTCTAGTATTTTGGATTTTTGTATGTTTTGGGGAAATAGAGAATATGCTCAAGAGAACACATGAGTCCTGAGTGCTAGAAATACTTGGCTTATATTTTACAACTAAAATTATTTCATTTTTTTGTTTTCCACTGATATAAACTTTGAGGGATTGAGGTGGTTAAAAACAGGCACCTAAAAGCAGAAAGCGCTAATGAAGCTTCTCTCTCAAGTCTATTAAATCTTAAAGACTTTTCAAAATAATTTCTTAAAGCATGTTTTCTTCTTCAAAAGTACCAAACTGAGGAGGTACTCTTACTTTCACAATTCTACTAGTAAATGTTTATGTTGAAATATGATCTGAACTGTGAACTTCTCAGTGGAATACACAGTTTAAAGGGTTTCTTTAAGTAACAACTTCTGAGCAAATGCCTATTAATGCATCAGGCATAAAATACCCCCCTAACAACTCTCTCTTGTACCATCTTGTTTGAAAGTTTCATCCTTGCTCTTGACATCTCACCTATGATTTAATTTTCTTTGTTAATTAACACAGCAAAACATTTTTAGTGACTATACTAGACTTCTGTTAGTGTAAAATCTGCCTCTTTGAAATCTGGATAGCATCTTTTGAGTCCAAAATGACTTATACTCCTGTATAATATGGGAGGTTAAGATGCTATTTCTTTATCTCACTGAAAAGTCTGTACAATCCGAATAGGTACTGAGCATTATATAGATAGCTCTTTGAATGTAAAATATATGTTGTCCTGATCTTTCAGATGCTTTTGTTTAATGTGTCAGTCATGAGTCATCAGTAAGAATTTAGTAGAGGGTAGCAGCCCTATTTCTTTTGCAGCTTATTGTTGTTGCTAAAGCCTTTTTACTGGAACTTCTTTGCATCTGTGTATGGGACTGCTGAGTATTGTTATATGACACTGCATCCAGTCTACTCCCAATAGCCCCTTAAAAGTTGCATTTATAAAAAGTGTTTGGCACATCCTTATCCCCTATGAAGTAGGAAGTGTTTCTCCATTATGACCAAGGCAAATATAAGCTACTTAACAGAAGTCTTTTCAGAGAAAAGTTTGTGGTGGATTAACAGAGTAACCCAAATATCATGGTATATTGGTTGCTGTTGTGACAAAGGATTTTGGGGATGAAGCAACTTAGCATATCACAGGAGATGCAGAGTACTTTCTAAATATTTATTGATACAAGTATAATACATGGAATCTGATTACTTCCAGTTCAGCATTTTGAAAGCCTTAAGCTTAAAATTAAACCAGATACTACCATTTAACTGTGGTCTCCTAAGATCAGTGGAAATACACCCATTGAGCCAAAGGCTTTCTAGTTTCTTAATTCTGTATAGTACTGGTTGAATATGAAAACAAAATTAAAAGACCAGGGAGAAAATGTCTTACAAAGTATTTGATCCTGTTACTGCTTAATCACAACACCAGCAATAACACACAAGTAGCAATTGGAGCAGAAATAGACATCTTATAAGGGTTGGTAATTCTTTTTGATGTAGGAATTTGACATTGCCAATGGCTATTATCTTTGTCTCAGTAAAAGAAAGGAAAGAGAACTATGGAGTTTCTTTCTTGCACATGCATACAGTGCCTTAAGCAGCTTCTGAATCTCTGGAAAAAAACCCTCAAAATTGTCTTGAATGTCATGTAACTGAAGGTACAAAGTCATCTCCAGAACATATAAAGAGGGAAGGTTTTTTTGCCTGATCTAATGATTCTCTTTTTTTTTTTTTTTCCCTTTATGAGAATGAATGAGATTTCACTTGCTAGTCATAAGTAACTCATAGGACAGAAATTCTGCAAGGCTGCACTTGAATAATGAAGCTACTGCTCTAAACATGCTTGTCTAATCCTGGTGTTTTGCAAAGCTTATATCCCCTAGCAGAAAAAGACACTAAACAACTTGATTCCCTCTGATTTTACTGGGAATTTTGACTGCTGAATATTTCTCAGAGTTAGGCCTTCTTGATTTTTTTTATTTTTTTTTTTCCCCTCTTTTTTTTTTCCTTTTATAGAGAGTGTGTGTGTGTGTGCGCTCATATGATTAAGGTGGAAAGTGAAGGAGGTGTGATGTGCTCCAAGCAGCCAAATTAATCAGTCCTTGTCTGAAACCCCTGTAAACTGAAGTAATTTGTATACAGATTATACAGACTTCTTAGTAGGCAAATAAAAGTCACTGTGGTGTTATGAATGTCTTTGGGTTAAAAAATATTTATTTTGGACAATCTCTTTCCTGTGGCTGTAGGATTATAAAGGACCAGTCCAATATCAGACTATCTAAGGTCAGAATTTCTGTCCTATGAGTTACTTATGATTGGCAAGTGAAATTTCACATGTTCTTATAAATAGAAAAAAAAAAATTGGATATCACCACTGTTCTCTTTGAATTGTCACTTTCAAATACTTTCAGCAGAATATGTTGAAGATAATTGAAGAATTTGAGTATGAATAGAATAGATCTGTCCTTGACTGAGCGGTGCCATGCTCCAAGTAACTCTTTAAATGTGACCAGATCGCAGGGCAGGTGAAGGTCTGTGGTGTGAGTTTTGTTCTGTAGTATCCTCTTGGCTCAACAATGTATTTGGTTGTTCATGGGAAGTCCATGATTTTTGATCTACGAGGTGTTTCAAAAAGATGGACACATCCAGAGGAGGATAGTGATTTCAAATTCGGTCCATCTTTTTGAAACACTCTGTACAAGAGTGATAGCAGTTCAGCATCTTCTGCATTACCTGTACAATGGTCTCCAAAAACATAGCCTTTTATAACCATTAAGGGGAATATTCCCATCATTTAACACTTTTTTGTGACCTTTAGGTGTTTAAGCGAGAATTATAGGCTAGTTGTAGATTTCTTTTGAAAAGCTAGTTAAGCATTTCTGAATATCTTTATTTCTGAAAATATAGGTTTGTTGGCTTTTCATCTCAGTAGTCGATAGCTACTGCATTCCTGAAAATGTAGGCTTTTAAGCTTAATCTAGCTAGAATAGATTCTTATGTTACTCACTGAAATGTCTCAGTATCTTGGAGTCCATTAAATAGTTTGTTTCAGTAGTTGTGTTGGTATCAGTACCTCCACAGATTAATTATCAGACTTTCAGAATAAACACGCTGTTCCTAATTTTTTGTACTTGAATTTCCTTGAATTTCATTATGTTTGTGCATAATAAAATTGCTAAACAGAGACACCAGTTGTTCTTTATTACTACTTGATGATGGTAATAACAATATACTACTTTGAATGAAAGTTTTGGGGTTTATTTTGTTTGTTTTCATACTGATGCATTGTTACTTCATGGTCATTCTGTGCCAACTTTTTTTCTGAAGCTCAGTTTCAGCTCTCAAGCATAAGCATAAGTAAAATTTTGTATTATTTAAATATTTCCTTCTTTAATGTGTCACTTTGTATATATTAATCTTGAGTCTTTAACTGTTAATATTATCAGATGAAAAGAGAGAAATAGCTGTTATTTCTTTAAGATATTTCATCAGAATAGTAATCTAACTTTAATAAAAACCTAAATGTACCTTAAATGGCACTGGTAATTATGTTACATTGTTGTTTGGGTTTTTTTTATATAAATGAGAGTTATGACTCCTCATTAGGTTTTTGCCCTTTTATTTATATAAATAAATTTACATAGAATGTCTTCTCTTCTGTAGAATAATTCAATTAGCCACATCTTTACAGCATATTTATCAACCTCCACAAAAGGGAGAGGGAAAGAAGGGGGAGCTGACTGAAAACTGGTTTTATATGCTTACAAATCCCTGTGTCTGTCTTAACAGGTGAAAAGCCATTCGAATGTCCAAACTGCCATGAACGTTTTGCTAGGAATAGCACACTCAAATGTCACCTGACGGCCTGTCAGTCTGGAACTGGAGCTAAAAAGGGAAGAAAAAAGCTATACGAATGTCAGGTGGGTAATGGAAGTAGCGGAGTCTGAAGCTAGATCCTTCCTTCCTGTGCTGAGGGAGCGTGGGAGTACTGAGCAGGAAAGGCAAGAGTGAGCTTATTTCTCCAAGAACTACTTTTAGTAAAATAAATTATAAAGATTGCATTCAATCACAACATGAGGGTAAATTCTTATATCTAAGTAGTTCCACTTAAAATATGGAATTACTGATATGGAGCTTCATAATACTTTGTTAATCAGATTCTTGCAGGTGTTCATCTCCATCTTGCAGATCTTTCTGCTTCCTTTTCAAGGTTCTTGATGCGCTGACCTAGGCCTTTCCTGCTTGTGATCATGCTTCATTAAAGTCCAAAATACAAAGTACTATTTTATTTCCTATTTTATTATTCTTCTGTTTAATACCAGGATATTGATTTTCTCTGGAAAGTCATTCCAACTTATGATGACAATCTGTAATATCTTTTAAGCAAATATAAATGCTGTAGATGGATAGCTAGGGTACTTGGTCTATATATGTAGCTGACATTTGAAAAGCTGTTCAGAAGAATGTTACTTAGCTTTTAAAGGTGATTTTGAAAATCTAGAAAATATGACAAATGAGGTTGGTTGTAGCATTTTTATTTGCCATTTTGCTGCTCCACTGCTGTGACAGTCTCAAATAAGAATATATTCCCCCCTCTTCTCCCCTTAAGACTCTCACCTTATTCAGTTTACAGAAAAAAAAAAAAAAACAAAACAAACAAACAAAACAGTGATCTTATTCACAGAAAGCAGTGAATACTGCAGGAGATGAACGAATTCTGTGTGTTGCTGATCAAATTATTTAATTAGAAGTTTCACCGATGCTCTTGCATTGTTTAGTTGTTATGCTAGTCTGAAGTTAATTCTTGGAAGAATACCTTTGTCTTAATGATGTTTGTTTTGAACATGAGAACTACTATATAACACAAAATTGTACCTAGTAGCTTCATTGAAGATACTGTTTTGTCTTTGTGACCTCTTGGTTTAATTGCTTCACCTCATAGCTTTCTCTGTTACAGATTATTTTGAATGTGGGTTAGTTTTATTTCAGCCTGCAGCAACTACAGCAATTCTTGGATAAATTTTTCTTTATTTTTTTTTTTTATCTTTAAAACTAAATTTGAACAGTGTACAGTTAATAAAATCTTGGCTCAGTGAACAAAGAGGAGAAAATACAATTGCACTTGCTCGATGAGCACTTTTGGTGCTCTTCATTGTATGCCTTGAGTAGTGAATTAGGCTCCACGTAGCAAGAACAGTAATTATGTGCTTGGGCATTACTGATGGTTATTACCTTTATGTAGGACTAAGTAATTTTGAGGTAAGTATTTTATGAAGTGTGTGTGCAACTTCTTTCCAAAGTGTGAGCCTGGGGGGGGGGATGACAAAAAGCATGTCATTAGCATCATAAACATGATTTTAAGACTTCAATAGCAAAATGGGGATATTCAGCTCCATAACAAACCTGTTCCTCAGGTTAATCCCAGTCAGATACTCCATCATCCTTCTGTGCTGTTGCTGAAAATTGAGGAGATGGAACATTCTGTTTCAAAAATATTTGCTGTCACCATTTTTTGCAGGGTGACAATCAACCATGGCGGATGCTCTCTGTTAACCCTCCGCCTTCCCCATTAAGGAAAGGGAATGGGAGGAAAAGGGAGAGAGACTTACAAGTTGGAAAGTAAAAAATGCTTTACTAATGCTACTAATAAAAAGAGAAAATAATGCAAAATATACAAAACCAGTCTTGAATTTCCCAGCCTAGCGCAGTGGTGGCCCGCAGCAGAGCTGGCGAAGCTCCCGTGGCTTCAGGGCAGGCAACCATAAGTCCTGGGCTGGACTCTGGAGTAAACTGGGACTGGATTCAGGGATGCAGGGCCTGGAACTTGGCCTAGGATCACAGGTAGAACAGGCAGGGTCCTCTTCAGATGCTGGATGGGATGAAGAGAGCAAGACCCTCGTGATCTCCCACTTTTATATGGTGTATGACGTGGATGGCATGAAATACCTAGTTGGTGAATTTTGGTCACCTGTTCTGTCCACCCCTCCTTGCAAGTACATCCCTCTCACTTATGGGACATATAAAACTTATCAGTGACCTTGGGTGCCGTAGCAATACCATTCCTACCATTATCAGCTCTGGAGCAAACATTGTCCAAAAAGCATGCAGCCAACTTCAGAAAAATACAGTTAGAAGAACTTACCTGAACGGAAAATTCACTAAAAGAGAACTGGTCTTATATTAAACAAAACTAGGACACGTGTCAACACTGAAATGCATGTTCTTTGCTTTTTTTCTGCAGCCAAGAATACTAGCGTGGACAAAGACCCCTGAGCCTTTTTCTTTATTCCAAGCCCGACTCTACCCCACTCTTCTCTCTCTTCTACCCTGGAACTTCATTCATTTCTGCAGTCTCTTCTATGTTGTTTTCAGGCTTCTTACCTCAGTGCCAGCTGAAGGGAAGTGTGCTCAAGTGCTTTGTGAAAATAGTATGTCTACAATCAAAGCAGTCCTTTTAGCTGGAAGAGATTTAAAGGGATGGAGTTTTAAGAGATTTTTATCTGCTGAAATTACTCATTTTCTTGACATGGCAAAATGTGAAAGTTTAGTCTAGCCAGGTAAATCTTACAATGCCATGAACAAGTGAAAGCTGATAAGGAAAATTGGGCTAGTAGTACTGTATCTAGAACTTAAGTAAAGGACAGTTTGTATTACACTTTCACTACATAAATAGCTTTCCACCCAAAATTCTAGCACAAGACATATATTGGAATGTGTCAAGGGTTTTGATTGCGAGGTGACAAAAAAAATGTGGCAGATCTGTTGTTAACCTCCTCTTCCCCCCCCACTTTACCCCTTTTTAGCCCCTCCCTCTCCCCCCTTCCCAATGAGGACAGGCGATTGGGAGGAAAAGGAGGAGAGAGATAAGAGAGTTGGAAAAATTAAAAATGTTTTACTAATGCGACTAATAAGAATAGAGAAAATAATACAAAATATACAGAACCAATCTTGAAAGTCTCAGCAACTGCAGAGCCGGCGCCCGAAGTACTGGATTGGACTCTGCAGCCAACCGGAGCTGGATTCAGTCTCTCACTAGGCCTCAGTTTGCAGGGACGACTAGCGAGGTCCTCTCCTAATGTCGGCCATAAGCAAAAGGGAAAAAAGGGACGAGATCCTCATGATGTCCCACTTTTATCTGAAGTATTCACATGAATGGAATGTTATACACAGTTGGTCAGTTACTTGGTTACGTGTTTATCGTTGCCCTTCTCGCAAGATGTCACAGAATCACAGAATGTCAGGGATTGGAAGGGATCTTGAAAGATCATCTAGTCCAATCCCCCTGCCGGAGCAGGAACACCTAGATGAGGTTACATAGGAAGGCGTCCAGGCAGGTCTTGAATGCCTCCAGAGTAGGAGACTCCACAACCTCCCTGGGCAGCCTGTTCCAGTGTTCTGTCACCCTCAGTGAGAAGTTTCTTCTCAAATTTAAGTGGAACCTCTTGTGTTCCAGTTTGAACCCATTACCCCTTGTCCCCTTGGTTGTCACTGAGAAGAGTCAGCTGATCGGAGCCAGCCCAGCGAGAGCCGGAGCCGGCGGGGTTCAGCCGACCACGAGGTTCAGCCGAGATTAGGAAGCTCAGAGGGAAACGTACAGGGACAGCGTGATTCCCGGCGAGTCCCGATCCCTGCAGCCCCGACAGCCATTGTGAGAGAGCGGCAGCCATTGTGAGAGAGCGGCTGAAGTGGCGGGGGGTGTTCCCACGGTGACGGTGACCACACCCCCTCCCCTTGCCTTGAAAAATCCTTTGGGATTAGTCGCTGCCCACCAGGTGTAGGGAGAGGCAACCAGCTTGTGTAGCAGGTGAGTCCCACCCACACTGTGCTGCAGCAGCAGGTGTGGTAGCTTGTGCAGCAGGGTGCAGAGAGCACTTGTTGCTTGTCAGCCCCTCTAACTTATTGCCAGCATCCCAGACTGCTGACGACCATGGTCGCCTCCAGGAGGAGAGCTTGTCTCAAACAGACTGTGGCTACGCAGACTGAGGAGGTTCTGTCCCGAACGGTGGCTGTTCAGGTCTCTGGCTGCAGGGAGTGCCAGAGCCTGCTGCTGCTGGGGGAGGGAGGCCAGCACTCCACCTGTGTGAGGTGTGAGCAGGTGCAAGATCTGCTTGACATGGTTGTGAAACTTAAGGAGGAGGTTGAGATGCTGAGGACCATCAGGGAGTGTGAAAGAGAGATTGACTGGTGGAGTAACACCCTGATGTGCCAGTCAAAAAGGTCCCAGGGAGGTACCCCCCAAAAGGAGATGGACCTCCTGCCCTCTCGGACAGAGGCGGAAGTCCTGAGACGGCCCCGCCCTTGTTGCTGTCGGGCAGAGGTAGGGGACCTAAAAGACGACGAGGGTTGGAAGCGTATTCCGGTTCGGCGTCACGGGCAGCCCCCCTCCCTGCCTGCTTTGCCTCCCCAGGTGCCCCTCTGTAATAGGTTTGAGGCCCTGGATCTTGAAGAAGAGGTAGGTGAGGAGGTGGTGCCAAGCCTGCCTACAAGATCACATAGGAAGAGGCGGTTGACTTCACAACTTAAGACTGCCTCTGATAAGAAAGCAAGAAGGGTGCTTGTAATAGGAAATTCCCTTCTGAAAGGAACAGAGGGCCCAATATGCAGGGTTGACCCTCATCTTAGGGAAGTTTGTAGTCTACCTGGAGCCCGGATCAAGGATATCGCTAGAGAGCTCCCCAAACTGGTGCACCCGACAGACTACTACCCGCTGCTGGTCTTCCAGACAGATGGGGAGGAAGCTGCTTCCCGTAGTCTTAGGGGAAAGAAGAACAACTTCAAGGTCTTGGGAAGGATGGTGAAAGACTCAGGGGCTCAAGCGATCTTCTCTTCACTCCTTCCATCTTCAAGGGACGATGTGGGATGGAATAGGAAAATGCAATCTCTTAATGTTTGGCTCCAAGACTGGTGCTACAGGCAGGGCTTTGGATTTTTTGATAATGGTTGGTTTTATAAGTCACCAGTCCAGACAGTGTCAAGCGGGAAAGGTTTATCTCGCAGGGGCAAAAGGATGCTGGGGCAGGAATTAGCTGGGCTCATTTGGAAAGCTTTAAACTAGGCTCGAAGGGGGATGGGGTTGTAGCTGGGCTTGTCCCAGTGGGGCAGCATTCTAAAATTGATGAGGACCGGGTGGCCTCCTATGCCCCTAGGGAGAAATTGGTGTGCTCTGCTCGCTCCCTGAAATGCCTGTACACCAATGCGCGCAGCATGGGGAATAAGCAGGAGGAGTTAGAATCCTATGTTCGGTCGGGAGATTATGATCTGGTGGCAATTATGGAAACATGGTGGGACAGTTCACATGACTGGAATGTGGTCATGGATGGCTATGCTCTTTTCAGGAAAGACAGGCCAGCAAGGTGTGGTGGTGGAGTTGCTCTCTATATGAGAGAGCAACTACAATGTACTAAATTCTGCCCAGGAGTGGATGACGAGCAAGTTGAGAGTGTATGGGTCAGGATCAAGGGGCAGGCTGGCAGGGGTGACACTGTTGTGGGCGTCTGTTACAGGCCACCAGATCAGGCTGAGGAAGTTGATGAGTCTCTTCTCGGTGGCAAACAACGATAGGACAAGGGGCAAGGGGTACAAACTGGAACACAAGAGGTTCCGCTTAAATTTGAGAAAAAACTTCTTCTCAGTGAGGGTGACAGAGCACTGGAACAGGCTGCCCAGGGAGGTTGTGGAGTCTTCTTCTCTGGAGACATTCAAAACCCGCCTGGACATGTTCCTGTGCGACCTCACCTAGGCGTTCCTACTCCAGCAGGGGGATTGGACTAGATGATCTTTTGAGGTCCCTTCCAATCCCAAACATACTGTGATACTGTGGAGAGCCTGGCTCCATTCTCATTACACTCACCCTTTATATATTTGTAAACATTAATGAGGTCACCCCTTAGTCTCCTCTTCTCCAAACTAAAGAGACCCAGCTCCCTCAGCCTTTCCTCATAAGGGAGATGCTCCACTCCCTTAATCATCTTTGTGGCTCTGCGCTGGACTCTTTTCAGCAGTTCCCTGACATTCTTGAACTGAGGGGCACAGAAATGGACACAATATTCCAGATGTGGTCTCACCAGGGCAGAGTAGAGGGGAAGGAGAACCTCTCTGGACCTACTAACCACCCCCCTTCTAATACACCCCAGGATGCCATTGGCCTTCCTGGCCACAAGGGCACAGTGCTGGCTCATGGTCATCCTGCTGTCCACCAGGACCTCCAGGTCCCTTTCCCCTACACTGCTCTCTAATAGATCATTCCCCAGTTTATACTGGAACCTGGGGTTGTTCCTACCCAGATGCAAGACTCTACACTTTCCCTTGTTATATTTAATTAAATTTTTCCCTGCCCAACTCTCCAGCCTGTCCAGGTCTCGCTGAACGGTGGCACAGCCTTCTGGCATGTTTGCCACTCCTCCCAACTTGGTGTCATCAGCAAACTTGCTAATAGTACACTCTATTCCCTCGTCTAAATTGTTAATGAATATATTGAATAATACAGGCCCCAGTACTGACCCTTGAGGCACTCCACTAGATACAGGCCTCCAACTAGACTCCGCCCCATTGACCACGACTCTGTGGCTTCTTTCTTTCAGCCAGTTCGCAGTCCACCTCACTACCTGTTCATCCAGACTGTGCTCCCTCAATTTAGCTGTGAGGATGCTGTGGGAGACTGTGTCAAATGCCTTGCTCAAGTCAAGGTAGACCACATCCACCGCTCTGCCATCATCCATCCATCTTGTTATGTCCTCATAGAAGTCAATGAGGTTGGTCAAGCATGACTTCCCTTTGGTGAAGCCATGTTGACTGCCCCTGAATGACCCTCTTATCCCTGATATGCCTTGAGATGGCACCAAGGATAAGTCCTTCCATCACTTTCCCAGGGATGGAGGTGAGGCTGACCAGTCTATAGTTACCCGGGTCCTCCTTCTTGCCCTTTTTGAAGACTGGAGTGACATTTGCTTTCCTCCAGTCCTCAGGCACCTCTCCCGTTTCCCAAGACTTGGCAAAGATGATGGAGAGTGGTCCAGCAATGACCTCAGCCAGCTCCCCCAGCACCTGCAGGTGCATCCCATCTGGAACCATGGATTTATGGATGTCCAGACCACCTAATGCTCCCTAACCCAGTCCTCATCAACTAAGGCAGACTCCTCCATTGTCCTGCCTTCCTCTGGGGCCTCAGCAGTACGGGGCTCCTCAGGACAGCTTCTGGCAGAGTAGACAAAGAAGGCATTCAGTACCTCTGCCTTCTCTGTATCTTTTGTCTCCAGGGCACCCACCTCATTCATCAGTGGGCCTACATTGCCTCTGGTGTTAGTTTTATTTGCCATGTATTTGAAAAAGCTCTTCCTTTTGTCCTTGACCCCTCTCGCCAGGTTCAATTCTAAGGAGGCCTTAGCTTTCCTAGTTGCCTTCCTGCACCCTTTGACAACAGCCTTATATCTATTCTCTATCTATAAACTCTTCCACTTCAGCTTACTCAGCAGCTCCCTGTTTAACCACGCAGGCCTCCTGGCTCCCTTCCTTGACTTCCTACATGTTGGGATCTTCTGATCTTGTGCCCAGTAGAAACAGTCCCTGAACACTAACCAACTACATTGGGGCCCTTTACCTTCAAGCAGCCTTGCCCATGGGATTTCCCGTAGCAATTGCCTGAAAATGCCAAAGTTTGCCTTGCTGAAATCCAGGGTTGCAATTTGCTTGCTATCCTGCTCCAACCACATGAGATTCTGAACTCCACCATCTCATGGTCACTGCAACCAATGCAGCCCTCAACCTTTACTGCTTCAACCAGACCTTCCTTGTTAGTGAGGATGAAGTCCAGCAGTGCACCTCTCCTAGTCGGCTCCTCCACCCTTTTCATCAGAAAGTTATCGTCAGCGCACTGGAGGAACCTCCTAGACTGTGGCTGGCCAGCCGATTAGTCCTTCCAACAAACATCAGGGAAGTTAATATCCCCCACCACAACCAGGGTCTGTGACTGTGAGGCTGCTCTCAGCTGCCTGTAGAAGACCTCATCAACTTCCTCACCCTGATCTGGTGGCCTGTAATAGACACCTACAATAGTATCACCCTTGCCAGCCTGCCCCTTAACTTTCACCCACAGTCTCTCAACTCGCTCCTCATCCATGCCTGGACAATACTCAATACATTGTATTTGCTCTCTCACCTAAAGAGCAACTCCACCACCACACCTGGCTGGCCTGTCTTTCCTGAAAAGGACATAGCCATCCATGACCACATTCCAGTCATGTGTGCTGTCCCACCATGTCTCTGTAATTGCCACCAGATCATAATCTCCTGCCCAAACACAGGTTTCTAACTCCTCCTGCTTGTTCCCCATGCTGCACGCATTGGTGTACAGGCATTTCAGAGAGCGAGCTGAGCACTCCGATTTCACCTCAGGGGTATGGGAGGCCTCCCAGCCCTCATGAGCTCTAGAGTGATGCCCTACTGATGCAAGCCCAGCTACAACCCCATCCCCCTTTGAGTCTAGTTTAAAGCTCTCCAAATGAGCCCTGCTAATTCCTGTCCCAGCATCCTTTTGCCCCTGTGAGATAAACCTTTCCCACGTATCACTGTTTGGACTGGTGTCTTGTAAAACCAGCTGTTTTCAAAGTACCCTGCCTGTAGCCAATTGTTTAGGAACTGGATTTTTCTGTTCACTCCCAGATCATCACCCAAAACTGGAAGGAGGGAAGAGAAAATCACTTGAGCCCCAGACTCTTTTACCATCCGTCCTAAGGCCTTGAAATCTTTTTTCATTCCCGTCAGACTGCGGGATGCAGCTTCCTCCCCATCTGTCTGAAAGATCAGCAGTGGGTAGTAGTCTGTCGGGTGCACCAGGTTGGGGAGCGTCCTGGTGATGTCCATGATCCGGGCTCCAGGTAGACTGCACACTTCCCTATGTTGAGGGTTATCTCTGGAGATTAGGCCCTCAGTCCCTCTCAGAAGGGACTTGCCTACTACAATTACCCTTCTTTCTTTCTTATCTGAGGCGGTCTTGAGGCGTGGGGTCAACTGCCTCTTTCTATGTGACCTCATAGGTGGGCCTTGCACCACATCCTCATCTACCTCCTCTTCAAGATCCAGGACCTCAAACCTATTACGGAGGGGCACCTGGGGAAACAATCATGTAGGGAGGGGGGTTGCCCACGGCCCCAAACTGGAACTCGCTTCTAATCCTCATCATCTTTTCTGTCCCCTACCTCAGCCCGACAGCAACAGGGAAGGGGCTGTCTCAGGTCTTCTCCCTCTGCCTGACAGGGCAAGGGGTTCATCACCTTTTGGGGAGTATCCCCCTGGAGCCTCTCTGAGTGGCACACCAGGGAATTACTCCCCCAGTCAATTTCCTTTTCACACTCCCTGATGGACCTCAGTGTCTTGACCTCCTCCTTAAGTTTTGCAACCATGTAGAGCAGATCTTGCACCTACTCACACCTCACACAGGTGGGATGCTGGCCATCCTCACCTGGCAGCAGCAGGCTCTGGCACTCCCTGCAGCCAGAAACCTGAATAGCCATGGTTTGGGGCAGATAGTTTGTCTGAGTTCCTACAGTCTTCTTCAGACAAGCTCTCTTCCTGGTCGAGACCATGGTCAGCAACAGTATGAAACACTGGCAATAGGGGAGAGTCTAACTAGTAAGAGGTGACAACCTCTACACCCTAGTGCAAGAGTTACCACACCCAGTGCTGTAGCACAGTGTGGGTGCTACTTACCCCTGTCACAAACCAATTGCCCCTTCCAGCACCTGATGGGCCCTCCCGGAGGCTTTTTCAAGACGAGGGGCGGGGGAGTGATCCCCCTCGCCATGGTAACGCCCACTCCACGTCAGCTGCTCTCGCAAGGGCTGCCAGGAGCTTCCAGGTCTCTAGAGAACGAAAGTGCCCGATTGAGAGAAAAAAGAACCCAAAAAAAGGCTTCTCTGTACTTCGAAGATTTTGCTTAATCGGGACCCGCTGAGCTGCCTCCGATCAGCTGATATCAGGATCCATGCTTATCAATAACTTTGCATTCCATTGCTATGTTTACCATAACATGTATCTGGTTCTCCAGGAAAATGTAGCTAATATGAAGGCTTTAGCTGACAGGCAAATTCACTAAAAGAGAAACTTGTTTTTTAACAAAACCAGGACAGGGTGTGAATCTGTATGTGAATTTTACATAAGGTTAAAATAAGAAAACATTAAAATGCAGTACTGACTCATAAATTTTGTAGGTGTCCTGTGTATGCACAACTCAAAATGGCACACTGTTTCTTAAAAATAAATAAATACCAGGTCTTCTGTTCATCCGAAGCTTACTTCTCAGCTTTTACCTCTAACGTACATGGGGTTTTTTTATCCAAGTAGCAAGAAGCTATGATGCTATGATCTGAAATAGGCACTATACTTTGTCATATTTCTGTTGGCACTGTTTAACATACTGTATCTTTTGTTTCAGGTTTGTAACAGTGTGTTTAACAGCTGGGATCAGTTTAAAGATCACTTGGTAATACACACCGGTGACAAACCCAACCATTGTACCTTATGTGATTTGTGGTTTACTCAAGGCAGTGAGCTGAGAAGGCATCTCAAAGACATGCACAATATTTCAGAACAAATAGTGACAGAAGAGGTTCTTCCAGCGGAAGCTGTGGAAGCTGAAGCAGTTACATCAATGACTATAATAGAACAAGTGGGGCAAGTCCATGTCCTACCAGTAATTCAGGTACAAGTGGATCCTGCACAGGTAACTGTGGAACAGATGCACCAGGATCTCATACAGGACAGTCAAGTGAAAGGCACACAGATGGAGGAACTGCAACAAGTGCAAATTAGTTACTTGGAAGTTGAACACATTCAGACTGAACAAGGTGCTGAAGTTCATGTGGAGCAGTTACATGTCGAGCATGTAAATCAAATACAGATGGAAGAAGTACAGGCGGAACTTATAGATGGAACAAACCTGGAACAAGTACAATATGGAAGTGTTGATCAAGGAGGAGCAGAAGAAAAGGAAACTAGTCAAGTAGATGATATAGATAAGGAAGATCATGAACAAGCTGAAGACTTAAAAACTCAACAATTAGTGGACACACAGAATGAAAAGGTAGATGACTAGGACAAATAATCACACTGTGCAGGTTTAGGAATTAAATACCCAATTATTTTTGTTAGCTTTTATATTGGTTTTTGAACCATCAGTCATAATCTTTCCAATATGCTGTCCTTAGGAAGCTGGACAAGTGGACCAAAGTTAGCTTTCTTCATGTACAACTAAACTTTTCTCATATGTGAAAAATAACTTTCCCATTCATGTAATACCATGGAACAGAAACTACCACAGAGATAGACAGCTTTGTGAGGATTTTAATAATGAATAGCTTGTATCACTGTGACAACATCCCTGGGTATTTGTAAGAGTAACTTTACCTCTTTTCCTCTTGCCATAGAAGTAAACTGTTGTTATGGATTTACAAGGTGTCTGTAGCAGAACAGTCAGTGAAATCTGGTGGTTTCTAATGTAAGTGACTGATCGGGTACCTGTGAATTTTCTGGTCAGGCTGTTTGCTGTTTCCTAACAGTGGTCTGTAACTTTCAGGCTAGGGAAAAAACAATGTTGCTGGAGGTCTCAGAGCACAAAAATCCTGTGCCTTTTAAACAATGGTTAAATTTCCACAAACCTAGAGTGTTCAGTAACCTAGTTCAGTAAAAGGCAATGTGGGTAATGTTATAGCGCTTTCTAGTTTTGTTTAAAATTATCAGCTACTGATTTTTTTTTTTTCATTAAGTTGGGGGGCAGATTCCATGTGGAGGCAGCAGGACATTCTAAAAGGGATGCTTTAAATTAGGAAAAGCTTGGTAGAATCTGTGGTAAACATGAACTGGAAGAAAGCTACCAGCAGACTCTTCTATTATAAATCGTCATTTTGAAAATTACTATTTGTAAACATAAATGTAGAGAAGACTTGTCTGTGTGGTATCAGGTTTCTGGTTTTGTGTTTTGTTTTTTGTTTGTTTGTGGGTTTTTTTGTGTGTTTGTTTGTTTTAAATTAAATTCTGACACTTGACACAAATATGTTGTACTAAAAGTAAAATCCATAGGTATGAGTGCTAAAATGTGGATTGAAAAGTAGGAGTGTAAATATTTTAATTAATATTAGACAATAAAACAATACCAGCTATGAAATATTGCATTATTTGCTTCATCCAATAAATTAGGAACAACTGAGTGACTGGCAATCACAGTGCCAGATCTCAGTGGCAAGAATCAATCTCATTTTAATAAGAGTAATAGCTCATTACTGTAAAGTTAAGTTTGTTTAGAAAATACTTATCTAGCTCTAAGGATGCTAAGGACTTCTAATTCTCAATCATTGCCTTGAGATTAAAGGTGCCTCTATACTTCTGAAAAACGTTCTTTTCAAAGCCTTAACTAAAGGGAGGAATTTTTGCAAGGACGTTCCCTAATGCCCTTTGTAATCCTGTAGATCTTAGTTAAAATTAGGCCTTTCTATTCAATCTTCTCCAAATGCAGAATTATTTCCTGACATTTGTGCTTTTATTTAGTCTCATTCAAATGATTCTTGTGTTTCATCGTAGCATAGCCTTTGAGAGACTGTTGTAAAACAAACATGAATCTCAATTAAAATTTCAAACAATTTGATTAACATAACTTGCATTCTTTTTTTATGATGTTTTGTGTTTTCGGAGATGCAAGTAATACGTGATGAGCGTGAATAATAAACTCCAAATCAATCCGGAACTTCTAAAGGATTTGCTACTCCAGCTCGATCCCTACAAGTCGATGGGACCTGATGGGATTCATCCAAGGGTGCTGAAAGATCTGGCTATGTCATAGTGAGACCTCTCTCCATGATTTTTCAGTGCTCCTGGGAATCTGGAGAGGTCCCAGATAACTGAAAGCTGGCAAATGTTGTCCCAATCTACAAGAAAGGCAACAGAGATGACCCTGGCAACTACAGGCCTGTCAGCCTCACTTCTGTGCCTAGCAAAATCATGGAGAAGATGGTTCTGGGAGTTATCAAAAAACATCTGAACGACAACGCAGTCATTGGTCCCAGCCAGCACGGGTTCATGAGGGGAAGGTCCTGTTTAACAAATTTAATTTCATTCTACGACAAGGTTACCCACCTAGTTGACCAAGGGAAGCCTGTCAATGTGATCTTTTTGGATTTCAGAAAAGTCTTTGATACTGTTTCTCACAGTATCCTGGACAAGATGTCCAGCACACAGCTGGATAAACTCACAACACAGTGACTGATGGGCCAGGCCCAAAGGGTTCTAGTAAATGGGGTTATGTCAGGTTGGTGACCAGTCACTAGCGGGGTTCCACAGGGATCCATCTTAGGGCCAGCACTCTTCAGTGTCTTTGTAAATGACTTAGACTCAGGACTTGAGAGAATACTTAGTAAGTTTGCTGATGACACAAAATTGGGAGCAGCTGTTGACACTCTCAAGGGCAGAGAGGCCCTGCAGAGGGATCTGGACAAATTGGAGAACTGGGAAATCACCAACCTCATGAAGTTCAACAAGGGCAAGTGCCAGATTTTGTACTTGGGACACAGCAACCCTGGCTGTATGTACAGACTGGGGGACGAGATGCTGGAAAGCAGCTCCTTCAAGTGCATTCACCTGCTCTGGCATGGGGTCCTGCATGGACTGCAGGTAGATATCACCTCCATTGTGCACCTCCATGAGCTGCAGGGGGACAACCTGCCTTACCATAATCTTCATCATGGCCACAGGGAAATCTTTGCTCCAGCACCTGGAGCACCTCATTCCCCTCCTTCTTCACTGACCTTGGTGTCTGCAGAGTTGTTTCTCTCCCATATTCTCACTCCTCTCTCCCTGCTGCTGTCCCCCCTCTTCTTAAATATGTTATCACAGAGGCACTACCACCATAGCTGATTGGCTCAGCCTAGGCTAGCTGTGGGTCTGTCTTGGAGCCAGTTGGCACTGGCTCTATTAGACACTGGGGCAGCTTCTGGCATATTCCTCACAGAAGCTACCCCTATAGCCCCCCTGCTACCAAAACCTTGCCATGCAAACCAAATATACAAGTAACCTAAACTTGAATTCCTGTAGCATTGACAAGGCTGTAGGAAGACTCCCACTGATGTTAACAAGCCTTGCCTTGAGCCTGTGCTTATGCCACTGAAGGAGTTTTAATAATTTTGATAATATTTTGTTGCTGCTGTTTTAATTCCTGTGTTAATTTGCCTAGAGAAAGTATATTGGCTAAAAGGAATTATTTTCCTCAGTGAAGTTACTGATATAAGATCCCACATTTTTGTAATGCTGACTTTTTAAAAAATATTCTAAACAAAATAGAGTGTTTCCAATTGCTCCCTCCAGCTGAAGGTGTAACTCTGAGTATGATATCCTTTGTTGGGACTGTAATCCAATTCATGAAAACACTGTTATATCCTGGTGCCTTGCTCTGCAAAAGGAACAGAGAAACCCACCTGCTGCAAAAGTGGTGCTTCATGGGTAGACTCACCTGGGGGGCTCACAGAAATGAGGGGAGAAGAGGGGGTTTTGCTGTTAGAAATTGAGTAAACAAGAGACAGTGACAATGTGGGGTTTTTTTTGTTATTTAAATGCAGATTATTTGAAAGAAACTTGTGTTTTATTTGACATCCTCTTATGCTAGGGCTAATTGGAGCCTAAAGCCAAAATATTTTCATTCTAAGAAATACCATGCTGTTGATAGAGGGAACTAACATTTTAAGGGTTAACTAAACATATAATGGGTGCCTACTAACGAACTAACACTTTAAGGCTTAGCCACACAATAAGTGCTTAGTTTAGAGCTTTATGTAAACTTACATTAAGAAGAACAGAACCCCATTGAATGCCAAGATAAGAAGTTTTACTGCACCTAGCTGTAAACTTGAGGAGACAAGATAATGAAGATTTACAGCAAAAGGGGGCGCCAGTCTGGTTTCAATCGACTTGGCAGCTTGGGTTCCAGTCAATTCAACATAATGAGCCAAAGGTAAAAAGTTCACTGTGATGAAGCTGAAGGAGCCTTCATCCAAAGACCCCTCCTCAAGACCACCAGATGGCACTGCGCAGGCGCAACAGGGCGGGGTCAAGGAGGAGACTATGGAAATGATTACCTGGGACTCATTTTAATAAGAAGCGGGGAAAGGTTATGAATATGTATAGGCGTTCCCGGGGTCATTATGAATATGTGACACCTTACTGTATTTAAACACACCTCATATTGTTAGAAGTTGTGCATGAATGGTGGAACGATCCCCCTTGTGCCCGATGTCGAAATAAACATACCTGCTTTATAACTTTGTGAGTTGTAAAGTTTTATGACTTTATAGGTTGTAAAGTTGTTTCCGCGCATCACTGTGTTCAACATAAACATATGAACAATTCCATGGAAGAAGCCAGGACATGTGTGCTGGGTCGGTTGAGATGGGGTTAATTTCTACACTGCCAGGATGGCTGACCCAGAACTGGCCAAAGGGGTATTGGATACCATATAAGGTCATGCTCAGTTACAAAGAGGACAAGTCAGGGAGGCAGTGTCTCTCTTTCTTGCTCTCACTGCCAGGAGCAGGGCTGTCCAGGACGCTCGGTTCTCTCTCAACCACGCGGTTTGGTGCTTTTATATTTTGGGCGTGAGCCGCGGTTTGGGGCTGGGGGGGGGGGGGGGGGGGGGGTTTTCGGCCCAAGTGGTGGCTGGGGTAGTGGGAGAGTTCGGCGTGAGCTGCGGCCGGGAGCCCACTGCTTCGGAGAGGGGCAGGCTGCTGCGCTGGGGTCACCACTTGGTGAGACTGCCACGTGGTTGGGTTGCACAGTGTGTCTATTGCTTTTGAAATAAATAACTTACGCTTTTTCTATGGATAAAAAACATTTAATCCAATTCCTTGTATTTCTTAAACACGTGTTCATTAGAGCATAAGCAAAACAGCACTGGGTGCGCGGGGGATTCACTCCGCCCAACACGCACACCTTTAAACAATAAAAAGTGTGCTTAAATACAGTAAAGTATTACATATTCATAATGACCCCAGGAACACCTATACATATTCATAACCTTTCCCCGCTTCTGATTAAAATGAGTCTCAGATAACCATTTCCATAGACCCTCCCCTGTTGCGCCTGCGCAGTGCCACTTGGTGAATTTGAGGAGGGGTCTTTGGGGGTCTTTGGATGAAGGCTCCTTCAGCTTCATCACAGTGAACTTTTTACCTTTGGCTCATTATGTTGAATTGACTGGGACCCAAGCTGCCAAGTTGAATGAAACCAGACTGGCGCCCCCTTTTGCTGTAAATCTTCGTTATCTTGTCTCCTCAAGTTTACAGCTAGGTGCAGTAAAACTTCTTATCTTGGCATTCGATGGGGTTCTGTTCTTCTTAACATAAAGCTCTAAACTAAGCATTTATTGTGTGACTAAGCCTTAAAGTGTTAGCTTGTTAGTAGGCACCCCTTATAAGTTTAGTTAACCCTTAAAATGTTAGTTCCTTCTATCAATATAACTTCATAAGCAAGTTTCATAACTTTTTACATAGAACTTAACCACCTTTTTCCAAGTTCAGAGCCCGTGCCTCATTTGGTTATATCTGTAAACATTAAACATCTTAGCACGAATCACAACTGCATTTTTCACACTTTGTAGGTTCTTTCATTATTGTTGTTGTTACTGTTTGTTTGGGTTTTTTTTCTTCACTGTTCCATTAAACTGTTCTTATCCCAACCCACAAGTATTGCCTTTGTTTTCTGATTCTCTTCCCCCTCCCTCCTGGGGGTGGGCAAGGGGTGAGCGAGTTGTGCATGGTTTTAGCTGCTGGCTGGAGGGAGAATGGGGCTAAACTACGATAGTCCTTTTTTTCGCGAGCCAGGCAGGAGAAACTAAGGGTTCAGACAACGACAGAGCTGACCAGAGTGTGTTAAAATTTACTAGTTAAGTGGTCACGATGTTTCTTTGTTTGTCCATGTGGCTGTTTTATCTGAGTTTCTACATGCCCTATGTGTTCTCTGCGGTGCTGTTCTGGGAAAAGGCTTGGATTTATCATATTGCTGTCCTGCTTGTATGTCTCTGTTGGTATTTTTATACGATATTGTTGATATTTCCATACCTCAGGTGCCATCTCAGAATTTAATAGTAATCACACCCAGTCTATAGGGAAGACAGAGGGAGGGAATTTTCCCCAGCTTTTTCACCTCCCTTTTCTCCTCTGGCCTAGGTACAACAGTTTTTGAAAATTTTGAATACCCTGGGGATATTCAAGCTGGCACACTTTTGTTTCTATGACTCCTGAATGTGTCTCAGGTCATACACAAGGTTACAAAAGGATGACTTAAAAATATCACTCATAGATTTGCCCCAAGGTTGGACGGTCATGGGTGGAACAGCATATGGGAAAACATGGGCAGGTATCTAGAGAATTTTTCGCCTCCAATGGTTTGGAGTTTCACTCCTGAACAACTGCAGGACCCTGATGAGGTGACAGAATATTTAAAAGGAAAATGCTCTGGTTATTCCAAAGAAGCACAATTTACTGTGCTAACGTGAGGAATAAACTCTACAACTAGAGATGAGTTATAAAGCAGGTATGATTATTCTGGCACCAGGGTGCAAGGGGATCGCTCCTCAAAGCTTGCACACCTTTCACTTCAAAAGGTAGCTATTTTATGTTAACACATCATACATATTCAGAATAGGGGTTGGATTAGTTCCAGGAATAGGAGTGGTTATTATAATAATTTCTCTGAACTCATTATCATAGGGCTCCTCCTCCTTTTGGATGAAGGCTTGCAGTCTTCTTCACTGTGCATTTTTAACCTTTGGTCTGGTATGCTGAGTTGGCTGAAGCCCAAACTGCAGACCTGGTTGCAACTGGATTGTCTTCTCGTTCCATGCTGGAGGCTCCTGTTATCTCACCTGCCAAGGATGCAGGCTCCTGTTATCTCTGTTAAGCTGACCCCATTGTATACATTCTTAACTATTGTCGAGTTACACAATACATTGCTGTCTACACAGTAACTTTCTACTAAACTGTATATCAGCACTGTGCTGGGCCCTGGCCAGTATTTATCAAACACTGCTCAACACCATGCAGCACCTCAAGGGGGAAGAGAGAGATAACAAACCAGCAGGTACTGCAGCTACTCCCACCCTTGTGCCAAGCACTGCAGCTGCTCAAACCCCAGCAACAGGCACTGTGGCTACCCAGACCCAGGCAGCAGGTGCTGATTATGAAACAGAGAACCAATCCACATCTGTATCAGTTGTCCCTATACAGAAAAAGAAATACACAAAGATATCAGTTTGCTTAGTGAGGGAAGATGATGACCCAGCCTCATCATAAGTACAGGAGGAGGAGGAGGCAGAACCAGAGATAATCATCCAATCTCTATCCCCAGGTGAGCTGCGGGATATGCAAAAGCATTTCAGCCACCAGGATGGTGAGCACATTGTTGCTTGACTGTTCTGATGCTGGGACAACAGGGCCGGTAGCTTGGAATTAAAGGGTGGGAAGCCAAGCAGCTGGGATCCCTGTCTAGGGAAGGGGGCATTGACAAGGCGATTTGGAAAAAGACACAAACCCTCAGCCTCTGGAGGCAACTTCTGTCAGGTGTGAAGGAAAGGTATCCCTTCAAGGAAGATGTTACCTGTCACCCGGGCAAGTGGACCACCATGGAGAAAGGTATCCAATACTTGATAGTATTAGCTGTGCTGGAGGTGATTTATAATGACCCCAATAACAAGGATTTACCCACACATCCCGATGAAGTCCAATGCTCACAATCAGTGTGGCAGAGGTTCCTGCAGAGTGCACCATTGTCCTATGCCAGCTCATTGGTAGTAATGTCCTGAAAAGAAGGCAAGGAACAAATGGTGGATGAATTAGCTGGCTATTCTGGTTTTGTTAAAAACAAGTTTTTCTTTTAGTGAATTTTCCTTTCAGCTAGTCTTCTTAGTAACTGCACTTTTCTAAAGGATACACGTTTTGGTAGACGTAGCAATGGAATGCAAGGTTGCTAAAAAGGATGCACATCCTGTAAGTGAGAGGGGTAAGCAGAAGTGAACTGAAACAGGTGACTAAAATTGACCAAGTATTCCATCTCATTCACGTGATACTTCATATAAAAGTGGGAGATCACGAGGATCTCGTCCCTTTTTTTTCCTCTTGGACTATGGCCAACATTAGGAGAGGACCTTGCGAGTCTTCCCTGTGAACCGAGGCCTAGTGACAGACAGAATCCAGTTCCAGTTTGCTGCAGAGTCCAGTCCAGGACTTCTGAGTGCAGGCTCTGCTGCTGCTGGAGCAGTGCTGATCTTTGCCAGGACTTTCAAGATTGGTTTTGTATATTTTGTATTATTTTCTTTACTTTATTAGTAGCATTAGTAAAACATTTTTAATTTTTTCCAACTCTCTCTCTCTCTCTGTCCTTCTTTGCTTTCCAGTTGCCTGTACTTAGTGGGGAGGGGGGCCAAAGGGGGGCTGGGGGAGAGAGGGGGTTAACAAAGCATCTGCCACGGTTTATTGTCACCTTGCAATCAAACCTTGACAGATTGATTGGTGCCCAACGTGGGGCAGAGAAAGGGTTAAAATTTGGAAATTTTTGGTTTTCCTACTGCTCTGACATACCTTTCAATTTTCTTGGCACGGTGCCAACTCACAGAGTTGTGATACTTGTGGGTCTGTGTGTATCGGACATTATCTAGTAGTATTAAAGCAGATTGAAATGCATTGGTTTAAAGATACTGTGGCATAAGTTGTATCAGCTACTTTCTGCGCTGTGTTCTGCTGTACCTTATCTGTGTTGGGCGTATTTCACTCATAGGGTCGTAGATTTTATTAAAACAGGAAACTGGATGATTGTTATGATTATACTGTGTGGTTTAGCATTGGTTTATTTAATTATACTGCAGCCAATAATGAATTTCTACTCATTACTGCTATACTTAAAAAAACCTCCAGTAGAGATTAAGGAGAAATACAGCTACGTGCTTGCTAATTGGACAAGCGAATCTTTAAAAAGGCTGACTAACAATACTTTCACTTTTTTGCTAGGACAGATTACAAATGTTTTTGAGAGCTTTGAATATCCTTGCAGCTTTGATAGAACATTATTAGTATTATCTGGCTTGCTGAATGTGTGTCAGTTTGTGTTAGTGTTAAGAGAAATGAGGTTAAATAGGAGATTTATGTCTCTTTTGAGTCCTGAGACTTGTGTTGCATCTGCCGAAGCATCGGCAAAAGGCATGGCTAGTCACTCTAAACGGAGCAAGGCAGCCAAGGCTACGGCTATGGCACCCGCTGCTGCTGCGCCCCACCCCGCAGAACTCAGACAGTGCAGTTTTGCAAGTTTCAGAAACTGATAAGGCGGTTCCAGCCTCTACACAGAGCCAGGCTGTCAAGGTCGCTGCTTCCTCGACCACAGACACCGTTAATTCTCCAGCCTCAAAGACTAACAAGACAGCCCCCCCCAACACTGGGCACTGTTGTTGTTGTAACCATAACAATCACTGTGATTATGCCAATGCCAGTGACAGTCATTCAGACTCTGGAAATAAATCAAAAGATGGTGAGCCCATAGCAGCATCAGTTGCCAGTTGTAAGAAAGTCAAAAGAAAGACTACTCATGCTGCAGATGATGGCAAAGGGCCAACATCAACCCAAGGGGCAGCATCATCAATGCAGGGAGGAGAGGAAGTGACCACCACTCGATGCTTTTCTCCTGGTGAGCTGAGAGATATGCGAAAAGACTTCAGTCGTCGTGAAAGCGAGAATACTGTAACCTGGCTGCTCCGATGCTGGGATAATGGAGCTGGAACTATAGAACTAGAAGGTGGGGAAGCCAGACAGTTGGGATCTCTGTCAAGGGATTTCACCCTTGATAGGGCAATTTCAAGAGAGCACAACTCCACCACCCTCTGGACCCAACTCCTGACAGCTATGAAAGTAAGGTTTCCCTACAAGGAAGATTGTATATGTACACCAGGGAAATGGAATACTATGGAGAGTGGTATCCAGTTCCTGAGAGAATTATCTGTGCAGGAGATCATCTATTTTGAACCAAACAGCCAAGAGGGGACAGACCAAGATGGAATCAATTGTACACGACCTATGTGGCGTAGGTTTGCACAAAGCGCACCACCTGCATATGCCAAGTCATTGGCAGCAATGGTCTGGACACCAGGAATAGAAACCATTTCTATCACAGTTGAGCAGCTTCAGGAATTTAAGGACAGCCTTGCTGGCTCTCTACAGGCTTGTGTCTCTGCTGTGGAGAAACTGTGTGAGAAATCTGATGACCGGTTTGAAAAGATGTTGCAAGAAATCAAAGCACTCAGAGAAGACACATACCATTCATGACCTGTACGAACCTATGTTTCAGCTATTAGGAGAAGGCATTTCCAATCTCAAGAGAGGACAGAGGCAGTCCACAAAAAGAGGCTCACTGTGGTTCTTCCTATGTGAGCAGGGAGAAAACATGAGGTGGTGGCATGGAAGAACTACTTCAGAACTTCAAGAAGGAGTACGTGAGTTAAGAGGAAAAACTCCTAGGAAAATGGCTGCTCCAGTTTACAGAAGGGGCAGAAGTGACTCCGATCCTCTTGAAGGAAGCTCTAATTCACACCCAGAGACTGTGCAAAACAGAAATTAGAGGTGCCCTGCCTCCATCCAAGCTGAGGAAAAGGATAACAGAGTTTATTGCCGATGTGATGGCCTGGTACAACACATCCCCAGGAGTACAAAGCTTTGGTGAACATTGGTGCTCAGTGCATGATAATTCCTTCTAACTATAGAGGAACGCAATCCATCAATATAGTTGGAGTGACTGGGGGATCCCAGGAACTGACTGTTGTAGAGGCTGTAATGTACCTAACTGGAAAAAAATGGCAAAGGCATCCCATTGTGACTGGCCCAGATACTCCGTGCATCCTTGGCATAGACTACCTCAGGAGAGGTTATTTTAAGGGCACAAAAGGGTACTGGTGGGTTTTGGCATAGCAGCCGTGGAGACAGAGGATATTAAAGAGCTGTCTACCTTGCCCGGTCTCTCAAAGGGCCCTTCTGTTGTAGGATTGCTGAGGGTTGATGACCAGCAGGTGCTAATTGCTACCACAACGGTGCATCGCTGGCAATATAGCACCAATCCAGACTTTTTGATTCCTATCCAGAAGTTGATTCATCAACTGGAGAGCCAAGGACTGATCAGTAAGACTCACTCTCCTTTTTGCAGTCCCATATGGCCAGTGCAGAAGTCCAATGGAGAGTGGAGACTAATTGTAGACTATCGTGGCCTGAATGAAGTGCTGCCATGCTGGACATGTTAGAGCTGCAATATGAACTGGAGTCAAAGGTAGCCAAGTGGTATGCCACAAATAACGTTGCTAATGCATTTTTCCCTGTTCCTTTGGCAGCAGAGTGCAGACCACAGTTTCCTTTCACCTGGAGGGGTGTCCAGTACACATGGACCCAGGGGTGGAAACACAGCTCCACCATTTGCCATGAGCTGATCCTGCAATACATTGATGACATCATTGTGTGGGGCAACACTAGCAGAGAAAATTTTTGAGAAAGGGGAGAGAATAATCCAAATTCTTCTGCAAGCCAGTTTTGATATAAAACAAAGTAAGGTCAAGGGGTCTGCACGGGAGATCCAGATTTTAGGAGTAAGATGACAGGATGAATGTAATCAGATCCCAAAGGATGTGGTGAACAAAATAGTAGATATGTCTCCACCAACTAATAAAAAGGAAACACAGACTTTCTTGGGGGTTATGGGTTTTTGGAGAATGTAGATTCCAAATTACAGTCTGATTGTGAGCCCTCTCTATCAAGTGACCTGGAAGAATGATTTTTAGTAGGGTCCTAAGCAACAGCAAGCCTTTGAACAAATTAAGCAGGAGATAGTCCATGCCACAGCTCTTGGGCCAGTCCAGGCAGAATGAGATGTTAAAAATGTGCTCTACACTGCAGCCAGGGAGAATGACCTTACCCAGAACCTTTGGCAGAAAGCATGAGGGGAGACTTGAGGTCGACCCCTGGGGTTTTGGAGTAGGGGATTGTTGTGGTTTAACCTGAGTTAGCAATGCAACCATGATAGCTGCTCACTCACCCCCCTCCCCACCCCACCCCCCCCCAAATAGGGGAGAGAATTGAAAGGGAAGGGAAAATCTTGGATTGAGATAAACACAGTTTAATAAAATAACAAAATACTAATACACTACTAGTAAATATATATATGCAATAGAAATAGAATATAAAATAAAAGATACTCAAGGCAATTCCTCACGAAATCCGTCTACACTGAGCAGCCCGTCCCAGGAAGTAGCACCCTGGTCCCAAGCAGCTGATCCTGAAGACAGAAAAGAGGAAAAAGGCAGAAAGGCCCAGAGGCCTCTGCAAAACGGCAAAAGGCCAAACTATACGTTCTGAACTGAACTCCCTCAGCTCCGACAAAAAGAACAAAGAAGAACGCAGGAGAGAGAAAAAAAAAGCAAGAGACCGGAAGATCCTGCCTCTCCTTAAATATGAAGCATGGTGCTAATGGGGTGGAATACTCTTATTGATCAGTCTGGATGTCAGTCAAGCTCTGCCCCATCCATGCTCCCCTTCCTCATTGCCTCACACCTGTGGGCAGAGTGCTCAGAGTGTCCTTGGTTCTCAAACCAGAGCAATTAAAAACATTAACTCTGTGCTGGGGTATTATCTCTTGTTCTCAGACTAAGTCCAGATAATGAGCATGCTAGCTATGAAAAAGAAAGGTTTCTAACTGCATGAAGAAAATTAACTCATTTTCAGTCAAACCAGCACAGGGGTACAGAGGATCTGAGGCCCACTACGTGCCACTTGAAAAAGAAATACTAGCAGCATATGAAGGGGTTCAAGTTGCTTCAGAAGTCGTTGGTACTGAAGCACAGCTCCTCCTGGCACCTTGACTGCTGGTGCTGGGCTGGACGTTCAAAGGGAAGGTGTCCTCTACTCATCATGCTGATGCTACATGGAGTAAGTGGGTCACATTGATCACGCAATGGGCTCAAATGGGGAACCACGTTCACCCAGGGATCTTAGAAGTGATCACAGACTGGCCATAGGATAATGATATTGAAGTATCACCAGAAAAGGAGGTGACACATGCTGAAGAGCCCCCACCATATAATAAGCTACCAGAGAATGACAAGTGATATGCCCTGTTCACTGAAGGGTCCTGTTGTATTGTGGGAAAGCATCGGAAATGGAAAGCTGCTGTGTGGAGTCTCGCGTGATAAGTCACAGAAGCCACTGAAAGACAAGGTGAACTGAGTGAATTTGTGGAGGAGAAAGCCTTACAGCTGGCTTTGGACATTGCTGAACAAGAAAAGTGGCCAGTACTTTATCTCTATACTGACTCATGGATGGTGGCAAATGCCCTGTGGGGGTGGTTATAGCAATGGAAGAGGAGCAACTGGCAGTACAGAGGTAAACCCATTAGGGCTGCTGAATTATGGCAAGATATTGCTGTCCAGCTAGAGAACCTGCCTGTAGAAGTGTACCACATAGATGCTCATGTGCCTAAAAGTCTATCCACTGAAGAACATCAAAACAACCAGCAGGGGGATTGAGCTGCCAAGATTAAAGTGTCTCAGGTGGATTTGAAATGGCTACACAAAGGTGAATTATATATAGCTCAGTGAGCCCATGACACCTCAGGTCATTAAGGGAGGGATGTAGCATATAGATGGGCTCGTCATCGAGGGGTGGACTTGACCATGGACACTATTGCACAGGTTATTCACGATTGTGAAACATGTGCTATGATCAAGCAAGCCAAGCAGTTAAAGCCTGTGTGGTATGGGGGGCAATTGCTAAACTATAAATATGGGGAGGCCTGGCAAATTGACTATATTACATTCCCACAAACGTGCCACAGCAAGCGCTATGTGCTTACAATGATGGAAGCAACCACTGGGTGGCTGGAAACATATGCCATGCCCCATGCAACTGCCCCAAACACTGTCCTGGGCCTTGAAAAGCAAGTCTTATGGTGACATGGCACCCCAGAAGGAATTGAGTCAGACAACAGGACTCATTTCTGGAACAACCTCATAGACACTTGGGCAAAAGAGCATGGTATTGAGTGGGTATATAACATCCCTTATCATGCACCAGCATCTGGGAAAATTGAACTGTACAATGGACTGTTAAAGACTACACTAAGAGCAATGGGTGGTGGAACTTTTAGAAACTGTGATTCACATTTAGCAAAGGCCACCTGTTTAGTTAATGTTAGGTGATCTACCAATCGAGCTGGCTCTGCCCAATCAAAGCTTCCATGCACTGTAGAAGGAGATAAAGTCCCTGTGGTGCCCATGAAGAATGTGTTGGGGAAAACAGTCTGGGTTACTCCTGCCTTGGGCAAAGGCAAACCCATCCATGGGATTGCTTTTGCTCAGGGACCTGGGTGCACTTGGTGGGTAATGCTCAAGGATGAAGGAGACTGATGTGTACCTCAGGGGGATTTGATTCTGGGTGAGAAGACTCCCATGATGTGAACTGTATGATGGCCTTGGCCTTGTTAAACCTCATAAAATTAGCCTCAGCCCAATGATCCAGCAGGTCCAGATCCCTCTGTATGGCCTTCCTACCCTCCAACAGATCAACACTCCCATCCAATTTGATGTCATCTGCAAAATTACTAAGGGTGCACTCAGTCCCCTCATCCAGATCATTGATAAAGAGATTAAACAGTGTTGGCCTCAATACTGAGCCCTGGGGAACACCACTTGTGACTGGCTGCCAACTGGATTTGGCTCCGTTCACCACAGCTCTTTGGTCTATAGTTCCCCGGATCCTCCTTCTGGCCTTTCTTGTAGATGAGCGTCACGTTAGCCAACTTCCAGTCAACTGGGACCTCCCAAGTTAGCCAGGATTGCTGATAGATAATAGAAAGTGGCTTAGTGAGCACCTCTGCCAGCTCCCTCAGCACCCTTGGATGTATCCTACCTGGTCCCATAGACTTGTGGGTGTCCAAGTGGTGAAGCAGGTTGTTATTTCCCCTTGGATTATTGGGGCTTCATTCTGCTTCCCATCCCTGTCTTCTGGTTCAGGGGGCTGGGTACCTGGAGCACAACTGTTCTGACTATTAAAGACTGAGGCAAAGAAGGCATTTAGTACCTCAGCCTTTCCTTCATCTTCTGTCACTATGTTTCCCCCCGCATCCATCAGGGGATGGAGATTTTCCTTAGCCCTCCTCTTGTTGCTGATATATTTACAGAAACATTTCCTGATGGCTTTTACGGTAGTAGCTAGGCTCATCTCTAGTTGGGTTTTGACCCTTCTAATTTTCTCCCTGCATAACCTCACAGAATTCTTGTATTCTTCTTGAGTAGCCTGCCCCTCCTTCCAAAGATTATGAATTCTCTTTTTATTCCCAGCTGCAGAGTCCCAGCTGCAGCTCTCTGTTCAGCCAGGCCAGCCTTCTTCCCCACTGACTCGCTTTCCGGCACACGGACAGCCTACTCCTGCGCCTCTAAGATTACCTTCTTGAAGAGAGACCAGCCTTCCTGGACTCCTTTGACCTTCAGGACTGTCTCCCAAAGGACTCTGCCAAACAGCCTTCTAAACAGGTCAAAGTCTGCTCTTTCGAAGCCTAAAATATCAGTTCTGCAGAATATTTCATCTGCCTCTTGATCCTCGTTGGGTCATCTGTAACAGACTCCCACCAGGATGTCTGCCTTGTTGCCCCTCCCCTTTATCTCACCCATAGACACTCAACCCTATCATCACCCTCATCAAGTTCCAGACAAACAAAACCCTCCCTAACATACATGGCTACCCCACCTCCTCTCCTCCCTTGTTGATCCCTTCTGAAGAGTTTATAGCCATCTAATGTAGCACTCCAGTTATGAGAGTCATGCCACCATGTTTCTGTGATGGCAACTACATTGTAGTTTTTCTGCGTCACAATGGCTTCCAGCTTCTCCTGTTTGTTGCCCATGCTGCATGCATTTGTATAGATGCACTTCAGTCAGGCCATTGATTCCACCACCTTTTTCTGGTGAGAAGGCCTAATTCCTTTGTAGCCATCATCAAGTGCTTCCATGGTTTCTGACACATCAATAACCCTCGTGTTTCTCTTACTGCATGGTTCTTCATCCCATATCTCCACTGGGATGGCAGACAAAAGGGCCTTGTTAGCACTACCCTCAAATGTTGTCATGTTGCACTTGGGTGTGCCTCTGCCACACCTGGTTTCCTCCCCCTCCCCCTTCAAATCTAGTTTAAAGCTCTCTCAATGAGTCCTGCTAACTCCTATCCCAGGATCCTTTTTCCCTTTTGAGACAGGTGCATCCCCTTTGTTGCTAGCAGGCTAGGGCCCATGGAAGCCAACCCATTATCAAAAAACTCAAAATTCTGCTGGTGACACCAGTCCACAGTCAGGTATTGATCTGGTAGGTCTTCCTGTATCTTTCCTCATCATACCCTGTAACTGTGGGGACAGAGGAGAACACTACTTGTGCTCCTGATTCCTTGACCATGCATCCCAAAGATAGTTGAAGTGCATTGGTAAGTTTAAGACCTGAGCATGACATAAATGGTATAGAATAAAGGGTAGGATGTGCTGGGTTAGTTGAGATAGGGTTAATTTCTACACTGCCAGGATGGCTGACCCAGAACTGACCAAAGGGGATATTGGATGCCATGTAAGGTCATGCTCAGTTACAAGCTGGGGGGGGCAGTGGCAGTCTCTCTCCCTCTTGCTCTCACTGCCAGGAGCAGGGCTGTCCAGGACACTTGGTTTTCTCTTGACTGTGCAGTTTAGTGCTTTTGTGTTTTGTATCTACAGTTTAGTAGAGATTTACTGTGTAGATGGCAATGTATCATGTAACTCAACAACAGTTAAGAATGTATACAATGGGGTCAGTTTAACTAACAGAGATAACAGGAGCCTGCATCCTTGGTGGATAACAGGAGCCTCCAGCATACAAGGAGAAGACAATCTAACCAGGTCTGCAGTTTAGGCTTCAGCCAACTCAGCATACCAGACCAAAGGTTAAAACTGCACAGTGAAGCAGACTGCAAGCCTTCACCCAAAAGACCCCGGCCCGCGACCACCAGATGGTAGGGCGTGCGTGCCAAGAGGAGGAGCCTTATGATAATGAGGTCTGAGAAATTATTATAATAACCATTCATATTCATGGAACTAATCCAACCCCTATTCTGAATATGTATGATGTGTGAACATAAAATAGCTACCTTTTGAAGTGAAAGGTGTGGAAGCTTTGGGAAGCAATTCCATTGCACCCTGGCACCAGAATAAACGTACCTACTTTATAACTAATTTTGAGTTGAAGAGTTTATTCCACACATCAGTTTTAGTGACCCAGATGGAACTTCTCTGCTCGACCGCAGGACTGGTCGAGAGGGGGACGTCTTTGGCGTGCCCTGAGCCCTTCTCAGAAAGAACTCCCTCCCTTGTCCGATCACTGAAGGAGCAGACAAGTACTGGTGGCGGATCAGGTGTGTGATAGAGTGAAGGAACCTGTAAGCCATGAGGAGACGTCCTATGAGAGGTAATGAGCTTTGCTCACCCACCCCCCTCCCCCACCCCCATAGGTTCCAGTACTGCTGCAGGTTCGAGTCCCGCTGCGTGTGTGGTTACTGCAGGTTCGAGTCCTGCCTTGTGCCATGGGTTCGAGTCCCTCTATGATTAATACCTTTATGACATTTTAACCCATGGGAATTGAAATCTATATTGTTGTAACTATAATTGGGGTATTTATGGTAATAGTTACATGTTGTATAATTAAGAAGATTTTGTGCCCGATACTGTGTGTTGTTTGAGAGTGGGTGAGTGAGACACAGTCTGACTGCCAAGTGAGCGCGGAGTCCCGATTCGTGGTTTCGTCTCCTCCGCGAGGAGACTGGCCAGAGACGGATGAAGTGAATGGCAGATATAGATACTGGTTTAGTTGAAACAATTGTGGAATGGGAGTGCCCCATACATGGGGACTGTTCATGTGAGCCAATATTTGTAATTAAATGCTTCCAGTGTGACAGAAAAATTTGGGTTCAGTTTGGGAATGATTTTGCATGTAAATGTGGGTTCTGGTCAGACTGGGATAGAAACGAACGAGCAGGTAGACTGGAGCAAGTGTTTTGTGGAAAAGAGGATATCATGAAGAATCAGTGAAAAGGAAATTGGTATATGGGTATAATAAGAACAAAACAGTGTCTGCTTTGCTGTTGGTGTTGTTTGTTTGTCTGTGCTAGATGTAACTGGTTTAAATATATTATTACATTTGGCGGGAGGCAAGAATTTCGATTAGATTGGTGCCTTCAATTTTTCCTGTATCTGTTGCAGGGCAAACATCCCTTTGCATTTAGTACTGTGGGTGAGATATTATTGCTGTCGGTATAACAAGGTCGTAGACATAAGTTAAATAACGGGAGGACAACAAAGTGGTGGCATAGTGAAAAGGAGCCCCTTAGGTTGTATATTAGCTCACTGGAAAGAAATAGGGAGACCCCTGGGAGGGAGTACAAGCAGAAAGACTCTTATAAAATATTGCAATCAATGGTGGCCCCTGTACAAATTAGATGATGGCAGAAAATGGCCTTTCAATGGGACCTTAAATTATAACACCCTATTACAATTAATCTTATTTTTAAGAAAGGAAGGAAAGTGGGATGAAGTCTCATATGCGGATATGTTTTTCACCCTTTGAAATCACCACGAGTATCAAAGGGACTGTGAATTAGTGCCCTCACAAGACCCTATGGTGCTGGCTTTAGAAAAAGAGAATAAGAAAGAAAGGAAAAGAAAGATGAAGAGATGTTGTTCTACATGCAGCATAAGGGAAAAGCATATAGAGTTAGGGAGGATAAGGAACCTCAGGACGGGAGATCTGCCAGAATATTATAAACCTCCAGTAGAAGCGGCAGAAGGAAATAGGAGGATCAGATTTGGATGCCTCTCAGGATAGCCCGATATCCTCCTGCATAGGTCAATCAGTAAACAATATTTGAAATAAGTTGCAGAAATTAAGGACAACAGAAAACATGAATTTAGAGACTTTGCTAGATGAAACTTGGAAGGTATTTAGTAATGGGGAAGAGGAAGATCGTTGCAAGGACAGATGCGTGTTGATAGTAGTGCTACGAGAGAACAAGAGGCCAAGGAGAACAAGACCCAGGAAATCCTTAAGGACAGACCAATGTGCATGGTGTAAACAGAGGGGACATAGGAAGAATGAATGTCCAGAAAGGTTAAAAAGGAAATGAAGATTATAGGCCCCTGTAAAAGATGATTGATTGGGGCCTGGGGCTCTACCCTAGTGGATCCACTAGTCATATTGCAGCTAAGGAAATGACAACAAAATGTGGAATTTCTAGTTGATATGGGAGCAACCTTCTCAGTTTTAAAACAAACTAACACCTATGGATTATGATTTTGTTACTGTAAAGGGAGCCACCGGCCAAAGTGAAAAGGCATACTTTTTGAAACCTCTTAAACTTAAACTGGGAAAACAATTTGGAATACATAAATTCTTATATATGCCTAACTCTCCAAAACCCTTATTGGGAAGGGATCTATTAGAAAAATTAGAGGCAATATACCATTTGAAAAAGGAAAAGTAGAACTCTGGGTGGGAAGAGATCAGCTAATTCAGTCAGCCCAGTCGGAGCCAGCCCAGCGAGAGCCGGAGCCGGCGGGGTTCAGCCGAGATTAGGAAGCTCAGAGGGAAATGTACAGGGACAGCGTGATTCCCGGCGAGTCCCGATCCCTGCAGCCCCGGCAGCCATTGTGAGAGAGCGGCTGAAGTGGCGGGGGGTGTTCCCACGGTGACGGTGACCACACCCCCTCCCCTTGCCTTGAAAAATCCTTTGGGATTAGTCGCTGCCCACCAGGTGTAGGGAGAGGCAACCAGCTTGTGTAGCAGGTGAGTCCCACCCACACTGTGCTGCAGCAGCAGGTGTGGTAGCTTGTGCAGCAGGGTGCAGAGAGCACTTGTTGCTTGTCAGCCCCTCTAACTTATTGCCAGCATCCCAGACTGCTGACGACCATGGTCGCCTCCAGGAGGAGAGCTTGTCTCAAACAGACTGTGGCTACGCAGACTGAGGAGGTTCTGTCCCGAACGGTGGCTGTTCAGGTCTCTGGCTGCAGGGAGTGCCAGAGCCTGCTGCTGCTGGGGGAGGGAGGCCAGCACTCCACCTGTGTGAGGTGTGAGCAGGTGCAAGATCTGCTCGACATGGTTGTGAAACTTAAAGAGGAGGTTAGGAAGCTGAGGACCATCAGGGAGTGCGAAAGGGAGATTGACTGGTGGAGTAACACCCTGACGTGCCAGTCGGAAAGGTCCCAGGGAGGTACCCCCCAAAAGGAGATGGACCTCCTGCCCTCTCGGACAGAGGCGGAAGTCCTGAGACAGCCCCGCCCTTGTTGCTGTCGGGCAGAGGTAGGGGACCTAAAAGACGACGAGGGTTGGAAGTATATTCCGGTTCGGCGTCACGGGCAGCCCCCCTCCCTGCCTGCTTTGCCTCCCCAGGTGCCCCTCTGTAATAGGTTTGAGGCCCTGGATCTTGAAGAAGAGGTAGGTGAGGAGGTGGTGCCAAGCCTGCCTACAAGATCACATAGGAAGAGGCGGTTGACTTCACAACTTAAGACTGCCTCTGATAAGAAAGCAAGAAGGGTGCTTGTAATAGGAAATTCCCTTCTGAAAGGAACAGAGGGCCCAATATGCAGGGTTGACCCTCATCTTAGGGAAGTTTGTAGTCTACCTGGAGCCCGGATCAAGGATATCGCTAGAGAGCTCCCCAAACTGGTGCACCTGACAGACTACTACCCGCTGCTGGTCTTCCAGACAGATGGGGAGGAAGCTGCTTCCCGTAGTCTGAGGGGAATGAAGAACGATTTCAAGGTCTTGGGAAGGATGGTGAAAGACTCAGGGGCTCAAGTGATCTTCTCTTCACTCCTTCCATCTTCAAGGGACTATGTGGGATGGAATAGGAAAATTCAGTCTCTTACTGGTTGGCTCCAAGACTGGTGCTACAGGCAGGGCTTTGGATATTTTTATAATGGTTGGTTTTATAAGTCACCAGTCCGGACAGTGTCAAGCGGGAAAGGTTTATCTTGCAGGGGCAAAAGGATGCTGGGGCAGGAATTAGCTGGGCTCATTTGGAGAGCTTTAAACTAGGCTCGAAGGGGGATGGGGTTGTAGCTGGGCTTGTCCCAGTGGAGCAGCATTCTAAAATTGATGAGGACCGGGTGGCCTCCTAAGCCCTTAGGGAGAAATTGGTGTGCTCTGCTCGCTCCCTGAAATGCCCGTACACCAATGCGCGCAGCATGGGGAATAAGCAGGAGGAGTTAGAATCCTGTGTTCGGTCGGGAGATTATGATCTGGTGGCAATTACGGAAACATGGTGGGACAGTTCACATGACTGGAATGTGGTCATGGATGGCTATGCCCTTTTCAGGAAAGACAGGCCAGCCAGGCGTGGTGGTGGAGTTGCTCTCTATGTGAGAGAGCAACTACAATGTACTAAATTCTGCCCAGGAGTGGATGACGAGCGAGTTGAGAGTGTATGGGTCAGGATCAAGGGGCAGGCTGGCAGGGGTGACACTGTTGTGGGCGTCTGTTACAGGCCACCAGATCAGGCTGAGGAAGTTGATGAGGCCTTCTATGGGCAGTTGAGAGTAGCCTCACAGTCACAGGCCCTGGTTGTTGTGGGGGATTTTAACTTCCCTGATGTTTGCTGGAAGGACCATTCAGCCAGCCAGCCACAGTCCAGGAGGTTCCTCCAATGCATTGATGATAACTTCCTCATGCAGATGGTGGAGGAGCCAACTAGGAGAGGTGCACTGCTGGATCTCATCCTCACTAACAAGGAGGGTCTGGTAGAAGCAGTAAAGGTTGAGGGCTGCCTGGGTTGCAGTGACCACGAGATGGTGGAGTTCAGCATCTTGGGTGGCAGGAACATAATAGCAAGTAGAATTGCAACCCTGGACTTTAGCAGGGCTAACTTTGGCCTTTTCAAGCAATTGCTGGGGGAAATCCCATGGGCAAGACTGCTTGAAGGAAAAGGGGCCCAAGATAGCTGGATTGCATTCAGAGATTGCTTCTTCCACGCTCAGGATCAGAGCATCCCCACATGAAGAAAGTCAAGGAAGGGAGCCAGGAGGCCTGCGTGGTTGAATAGGGATCTGTTGGGTATGCTCAAGCAGAAGAGGAGAGTTTACAAGTCATGGAAGCAGGGGCTGGCCACTTGGGAAGAATATAAGGCTGCTGTTAGAGGATGTAGGAAGGCAGCTAGGATAGCCAAGGCCTCCTTAGAATTACAGCTGGCGAGAGGGGTCAAGGACAGCAAAAAGCACTTTTTCAAATACATAGCAGATAAAACTAATACCAGAGGCACTGTAGGCCCACTGATGAACGGCGTGGGTGCCCTGGTGGCAGAAGATACAGAGAAGGCAGAATTACTGAATGCCTTCTTTGTTTCTGTTTACTCTGCCGGAGGCTGTCCTGGGGAGCCCTGTACCCCTGAGACCCCGGATGAAGCCAGGTCAATGGAGGAGTTTGCTTTAGTCAATGAGGACTGGGTTAGGGAGCAATGAAATACTCTGGGCATCCATAAATCCATGGGTCCAGATGGGATGCTGGGGGAGCTGGCTGAGGTCATTGCTGGACCACTCTCCATCATCTAGCCAAGTCTTTGGAAACGGGGGAGGTGCCCGAGGATTGGAGGAAAGCAAATGTCACGCCAGTCTTCAAAAGGGCAAGAAGGAGGACCCGGGTAATTATAGACCGGTCAGCCTCACCTCTGTCCCTGGGAAAGTAATGGAACAGCTTATCCTTGGTGCCATCTCAAGGCATATCAAGGATAGGAGGGTTATTAGGGGCAGTCAGCATGGCTTTAGCAAGGGTAAGTCATGCTTGACCAACCTCATAGCCTTTTATGAGAATGTAACAAGGTGGATGGATGATGGCAGAGTGGTGGATGTGGTCTACCTTGACTTCAGTAAAGCCTTTGACACAGTCTCCCACAGCATCCTCACAGCTAAATTGAGGAGGTGTGGTCTAGACAATAGACTAGTGAGGTGGGTTGCAAACTGGCTTAAGGAGAGAAGCCAGAGAGTGGTAGTCAATGGTGCCGAGTCTAATTGGAGGCCAGTATCTAGTGGAGTGCCTCAGGGGTCAGTACTGGGGCCAATATTATTCAATATATTCATTAACGATTTAGACGAGGGAATAGAGTGTACTATCAGCAAGTTTGCTGATGACACTAAGCTGGGAGGTGTGGCTGACACACCAGAAGGCTGTGCTGCCATCCAGCGGGACATGGACAGGCTGGAGAGTTGGGCGGGGAATAACCTGATGAAATTTAACAAGGGAAAGTGTAGAGTCCTGCATCTGGGCAGGAACAACCCCCGGTTCCAGTATAGGTTGGGAAATTACATATTAGAGAGCAGTGTAGGGGAAAGGGACCTGGGGGTCCTGGTGGACAACAGGATGACCATGAGCCAGCACTGTGCCCTTGTGGCCAGGAAGGCCAATGGCATCCTGGGGTGTATTAGAAGGGGGGTGGCTAGTAGATCGAGAGAGGTCCTCCTTCCCCTCTACTCTGCCCTGGTGAGACCACATCTGGAATATTGTGTCCAGTTCTGGGCCCCTCAGTTCAAGAAGGACAGGGAACTGCTGGAGAGGGTCCAGCGTAGGACAACGAAGATGATTAAGGGAGTGGAGCACCTCCCTTATGAAGAAAGGCTGAGGGAGCTGGGTTTCTTTAGTTTGGAGAAGAGGAGACTAAGGGGGGACCTCATTAATGTTTATAAATATATAAAGGGTGAGTGCCATGAGGATGGAGCCAGGCTCTTCTCGGTGGCAAACAATGATAGGACAAGGGGTAATGGGATCAAGCTGGAACACAAGAGGTTCCGCTTAAATTTGAGAAAAAACTTCTTCTCAATGAGGGTGACAGAGCACTGGAACAGGCTGCCCAGGGGGGTTGTGGAGTCTCCTTCTCTGGAGACATTCAAAACCCGCCTGGACATGTTCCTGTGCGACCTCACTTAGGTGTTCCTGCTCCAGCAGGGGGATTGGACTAGATGATCTTTTGAGGTCCCTTCCAATCCCAAACATACTGTGATACTGTGAACTTTTAAGTCTGTCTCTTTGTCGAGGGTTTAGATTGTGGGGTGACAATAAAACCCTGGCAGATGTATTGTTAACCTCCTCTCCCCACCATTTCCCCCTTTTGCCCCTCCCTCTCACCCCTTCCCACTCAGGACAGGCGATCGGGAGGAAAAGAAGGACAGAGAGAAGAGAGTTGGAAAAAATTAACAATGTTTTACTACTGCTACTAATAATAATCGAGAAAATAATATAAAATATACAAAACCAATCTTGAAAGTCTCAGCAACTGCAGAGCCAGCAACCAAAGACCTGGATTAGACTCTGCAGCCAACCGGAGCTGGATTCAGTCTGTCGCTAGGCCTCAGTTTGTTGGGACGACTAGCAAGGTCCTCTCCTAATGTTGGCCATAAGCAGAAGGGATAAGGCAAAAAGGGACGAGATCCTCATGATCTCCCACTTGTATATGAAGTATTCACATGAATGGAATCTTATACACAGTTGGTCAGTTTCTTGGTCACTGGTTTCTCGTTGCCCCTCTCGCATGATGTCCATCCATGCTTATCAATAAGTTTGTATTCCATTGCTAGGTTTACCAAAACATGTGTCTGGTTCTCCAGGAAAATGCAGCTGATATGAAGGCTTTAGCTGACAGGCAAAATCAGTAAAAGAAAAACTTGTTTTTAACAAAACCAGGACATTCCACCCCTTACAATATGCCATTCACTGAATACTTAAACCTTATCAATACAATCTATCAGTACTATCTAATTAATCACTACTACTATATATATATATATATATATATATATATATATATATATATACACACACACACACATATGTATGTATATACACAGGAGTAATTCATCTTAATCAGTGGACCATCCTTTGAAAAGTTCTTTAAGTTCATTTTGTCACAACAGTCTCCCAGGGCAGGAAAAATGGTACAAGTGCATCTCATGACCACTGTTTGTGGGTTAAAGACATCAACTTCGAAGAAGATGTTAGGCTCCACTCAAAGAAGCTAGCTCTGGTTTCATCATCACTATCTTGATCTGAAAGACACTTATTAAACACTGTTAGTACGGCAATTCACATCATGCAGTTCAGTATTGCATATTTTCACCTAAACTCAAATCCCCTTGAGGTACACACCGAACTTCTCCATCCTTAAGCATCACCCACCAGGTGCTGCCAGGTCCCTGGGCAAAAACAATCCCACGAATGGGCTTGCCTTTGCCTGAGGCAGGAGTAACCCAGACTGCCTTTCCTAACATGTTTTTCATGTGTACTACAGGGACTTTATCTTCTTCCACAGTACAAAGAATTTCTGATTGGGCAGGCCCGGCTCGATTGGTTGATCCCCTAGTGTTGACCAACCAAGTGGCTTTTGCTAAATGTGAATCCCAGTTTTTAAAGGTTCCACCACCAAGTGCCTTTAGTGTAGTTTTTAGCAAACCATTGTACCTTTCAATTTTCCCGGAGGCTGGTGCATGATATGGAATATGATATACCCACTCAATACCATGTTCTTTGGCCCAATTATTTATAAGACTGTTTTTGAAATGAATACCATTGTCTGATTCAATTCTTTCTGGCGTACCGTGTCGCCAAAGGAGTTGATTTTCAAGGCCCAAGATAGTAATTCGGGCTGTAGCATGAGGTACGGCATATGTTTCCTACCATCCAGTGGTTGCTTCCACCACTGTAAGTATATGATGCTTACCTTGACGTGTTTGTGCAAGTGTGATATAATCAATCTGCCAAGCTTCTCCATACTTATAGTTTAACCATCATCCCCCATACCATACAGGCTTTAACCGTTTTGCTTCTTTGATTTCAGCGCAAGTTTCACATTCATTAATAACCTGTGAAATAGTGTCCATAGTTAAATCCACCCCTCGATCGCGAGCCCATTTATATGTTGCATCTCCACCTTGATGTCCTGAAGCATCCTTGGCCCACCGGGCTAGGAAAAGTTCACCTTTATGTTGCCAGTCCAAGTCCACCTCAGCTACTTTAATCTTAGCAGCTTGATCTGCTTGTTGGTTGATTAGATGTTCCTCGGTGGCTTGACTTTTAGGCACTTGAGCATCTACATGCCGAACTTTCACAGGCAGGCTCTCTAGCCGAGCAGCAATGTCTTGCCACAGTGTGGCAGCCCAAATGGGTTTACCTCTGCGCTGCCAGTTGCTTTTCTTCCATAGCTGTAGCCACCCCCAGAAGGCATTTGCTACCATCCAAGAGTCAGTATAGAGATAAAGTATTGGCCACTTCTCTCATTCAGCAATGTCCAAAGCCAGCTGGGTGGCTTTCACTTCTGCAAATTGACTAGATTCACTAGATTCAGCTTTCCACCTTCGATGTTTTCCTACAAGACGGCAGGATCCATCTCTGAACAGTGCATACTGCTTATCAGTCTCTGAAAGAGTATTATACGGTGGTGCTTCTTCAGCACGTTTTACTTCCTCCTCATCTGGAGACATCCTGAAGTCTTTACTTTCTGGCCATTCTGTAATCACTTCTAAGATCCCTGGGTGATTGGGATTTCCAATTCGAGCTTGTTGCGTGATCAATGCAATCCATTTACTCCACGTAACTTCGGTTGCATGATGTGGAGGGGGAACCGTCCCTTTGAACATCCAGCTCAGCACCGGCAGTTGAGGTGCTAGGAGGAGCTGTGCTTCAGTACCCATTACTTCTGAAGCAGCTCGAACTCCTTCGTATGATGCTAGTATCTTTTTTCAGTTGGAGTATAGTTGCCCTCAGATCCTTTGTGTCCTCGACTCCAAAAAGCTAAGGGTCAACCTCGGGTTTCTCCTGGTGCTTTCTGCCAGAGGTTCCAGGTAAGTCCATTATCTCCGGCTGCAGTGTAGAGCACATTTTTAACATCTAGTCCAGTCCGAACTGGTCCAAGGGCCACTGCATGAGTTATCTCACGCTTACTTTGTTCAAAGGCTTGTCGTTGTTCAGGGCCCCACTCAAATTGGTTCTTTTTACAAGTCACTCGATAGAGAGGGCTCACAATCTGGCTGTAGTCAGGAATATGCATTCTCCAAAAACCTACAACGCCCAAGAAAGTCTGTGTCTCCTTTTTATTAGTAGGTGGAGACATTGCTGCAATTTTGTTGATCACATCCGTTGGGATCTGATGACAGCCATCTTGCCATTTTATTCCTAAAAACTGGATCTCTCGTGCAGGTCCCTTGACCTTGCTTCGTTTTATGGCAAAACCAGCATCCAAAAGAATCTGAATTATTCTCTCACCTTTCTCAAAGACTTCTTTTGCTGTGTCGCCCCATATGATGATGTCATCAATATATGGCAGATGGTGGGACTGTGTTTCCACCCCTGGGGCAAGCGATTCCACATGTTCTGTATGCCTCTCCAGGTGAAAGCAAACTGCGGCCTGCACTCTGCTGCTACAGGAATAGAGAAAAATGCATTAGCAATGTCAGTTGTAGCATACCACTTATCTGCCTTTGACTCCAGTTCAAATTGCAGTTCTAGCATGTCAGGCACAGCAGCACTCAGTGGTGGTGTAACTTCGTTCAGGCCACGATATTCTACAGTTAGTCTCCACTCGTCACTAGACTTACGCACTGGCCAGATTGGGCTGTTAAAAGGTGAGCGAGTCTTACTGATCACACCCTGGCTTTCCAATTGACGGATCAACTTCTGGATAGGAATCAAAGAGTCTCAGTTGGTGCGATATTGCCGGCGATGCACTGTTGTGGTAGCAATTGGCACCTGCTGATCGTCAACCATCAGCAGTCCTACAACAGAAGGGTCATCTGAAAGACCAGGCAAATCAGACAGCTGTTCAATTTCCTCAGTGTCCACAGCTGCTATACCAAATGCCCACCCATACCCTTTTTGGTCCTTAAAATACTCTCTCTTGAGGTAGTCTATGCCAAGGATGCATGGAGCATCTGGACCAGTCACAAGGGGATGCTTTTGCCAGTTTTTTCCAGTTAGGCTCATTTCAGCCTCTACAACAGTCAGTTCCTGGGATCCCCCAGTCACTCCAACTATATTGATGAGTTGTGTTCCTTTATAATTAGAAGGAATTATTGTGCACTGAGCACCAGTGTCCACTAAAGCTTTGTACTCCTGGGGGTGTGTTGTACCAGGCCATCGTATTTGTACAGTCCAATAAACTCTGTTATCCCTTTCCTCCACCTGGTTGGAGGCAGGGCACCTCTAATTTCTGTTTTGCACAGTCTCTGGGTGTGAATTAGTGGTTCCTTCAAGAGCATCAGAATCTCCAGCCAACTGGAGCTGGTTTCAGTCTGTCACTAGGCCTCAGTTTGCAGGGACGACTAGCAAGGTCCTCTCCTAATGTCGGCCATAAGCTGAAGGGAAAAGGCAAAAAGGGACGAGATCCTCGTCATCTCCCATTTTTATATGAAGTATTCACGTGAATGGAATGTTATACACAGGAGCAGGAACACCTAAGTGAGGTCGCACAGGAACATGTCCAGGCGGGTTTTGAATGTCTCCAGAGAAGGAGACTCCACAACCCCCCTGGGCAGCCTGTTCCAGTGCTCTGTCAGCCTTACTGAGAAGAAGTTTTTTCTCAAATTTAAGCGGAACCTCTTGTGTTCCAGCTTGATCCCATTACCCCTTGTCCTATCATTGTTTGCCACCGAGAAGAGCCTGGCTCCATCCTCATGGCACTCACCCTTTATATATTTATAAACATTAATGAGGTCCCCCCTTAGTCTCCTCTTCTCCAAACTAAAGAGACCCAGCTCCCTCAGCCTTTCTTCATAAGGGAGGTGCTCCGCTCCCTTAATCATCTTCGTTGCCCTACGCTGGACCCTCTCCAGCAGTTCCCTGTCCTTCTTGAACTGAGGGGCCCAGAACTGGACACAATATTCCAGATGTGGTCTCACCAGGGCGGAGTAGAGGGGAAGGAGGACCTCTCTCGATCTACTAGCCACCTCCCTTCTAATACACCCCAGGATGCCATTGGCCTTCCTGGCCACAAGGGCACAGTGCTGGCTCATGGTCATCCTGTTGTCCACCAGGACCCCCAGGTCCCTTTCCCCTACACTGCTCTCTAATATGTGATTTCCCAACCTATACTGGAACCTGGGGTTGTTCCTGCCCAGATGCAGGACTCCTGAGGCACTCCACTAGATACTGGCCTCCAACTAGACTCGGCACCATTGACTACCACTCTCTGGCTTCTCTCCTTAAGCCAGTTTGCAACCCACCTCACTAGTCTATTGTCTAGACCACACCTCCTCAATTTAGCTGTGAGGATGCTGTGGGAGACTGTGTCAAAGGCTTTACTGAAGTCAAGGTAGACCACATCCACCACTCTGCCATCATCCATCCACCTTGTTACATTCTCATAAAAGGCTATGAGGTTGGTCAAGCATGACTTACCCTTGCTAAAGCCATGCTGACTGCCCCTAATAACCCTCCTATCCTTGATATGCCTTGAGATGGCACCAAGGATAAGCTGTTCCATTACTTTCCCAGGGACAGAGGTGAGGCTGACCGGTCTATAATTACCCGGGTCCTCCTTCTTGCCCTTTTGAAGACTGGCGTGACATTTGCTTTCCTCCAATCCTCGGGCACCTCCCCCGTTTCCAAAGACTTGGCAAAGATGATGGAGAGCGGTCCAGCAATGACTTCAGCCAGCTCCCTCAGCACCCGCGGATGCATCCCATCTGGACCCATGGATTTATGGATGTCCAGACTATTTAATTGCTCCCTAACCCAGTCCTCATTGACTAAAGCAAACTCCTCCATTGACCTGGCTTCATCTGGGGTCTTAGGGGTACAGGGCTCCCCATGACAGCCACCGGCAGAGTAGACAGAGACAAAGAAGGCATTCAGTAATTCTGCCTTCTCTGTATCTTCTGCCACCAGGGCACCCACCCTGTTCATCAGTGGGCCTACGTTGCCTCTGGTATTAGTTTTATCTGCTATGTATTTGAAAAAGTTCTTTTTGCTGTCCTTGACCCCTCTTGCCAGCTGTAATTCTAAGGAGGCCTTGGTTATCCTAGCTGCCTTCCTACATCCTCTAACAGCAGCCTTATATTCTTCCCAAGTGGCCAGCCCCTGCTTCCACGACCTGTAAACTCTCCTCCTCTGCTTGAGCATACCCAACAGATCCCTATTCAACCACGCAGGCCTCCTGGCTCCCTTCCTTGACTTTCTTCGTGTGGGGATGCTCTGATCCTGAGCGTGGAAGAAGCAATTTCTGAATGCAATCCAGCTATCTTGGGCCCCTTTGCCTTCAAGCAGTCTTGCCCATGGGATTTCCCCCAGCAATTGCTTGAAAAGGCCAAAGTTAGCCCTGCTAAAGTCCAGGGTTGAAATTCTACTTGCTATTCTGTTCCTGCCACCCAAGATGCTGAACTCCACCATCTCGTGGTCACTGCAACCCAGGCAGCCCTCAACCTTTACTGCTTCTACCAGACCCTCCTTGTTAGTGAGGATGAGATCCAGCAGTGTAACTCTCCTAGTCGGCTCCTCCACCATCTGCATGAGGAAGTTATCATCAATGCACTGGAGGAACCTCCTGGACTGTGGCTGGCTGGCTGAATTGTCCTTCCAGCAAACATCAGGGAAGTTAAAATCCCCCACAACAACCAGGGCCTGTGACTGTGAGGCCACTCTCAACTGCCCATAGAAGGCCTCATCAACTTCCTCAGCCTGATCTGGTGGCCTGTAACAGACACCCACAACAGTGTCACCCCTGCCAGCCTGCCCCTTGATCCTGACCCATACACTCTCAACTCGCTCGTCATCCACTCCTGGGCAGAATTTAGTACATTGTAGTTGCTCTCTCACATAGAGAGCAACTCCACCACCACGCCTGGCTGGCCTGTCTTTCCTGAAAAGAGCATAGCCATCCATGACCACATTCCAGTCATGTGAACTGTCCCACCATGTTTCCGTAATTGCCACCAGATCATAATCTCCTGACCGAACATAGGATTCTAACTCCTCCTGCTTATTCCCCATGCTGCGCGCATTGGTGTACAGGCATTTCAGGGAGCGAGCAGAGCACACCAATTTCTCCCTAGGGGCTTAGGAGGCCACCCGGTCCTCATCAGTTTTAGAATGCTGCCCCACTGGGACAAGCCCAGCTACAACCCCATCCCCCTTCGAGCCTAGTTTAAAGCTCTCCAAATGAGCCCAGCTAATTCCTGCCCCAGCATCCTTTTGCCCCTGCGAGATAAACCTTTCCCACTTGACACTGTCCAGACTGATGACTTATAAAACCAACCATTATCAAAAAATCCAAAGCCCTGCCTGTAGCACCAGTCTTGGAGCCAACCAGTAAGAGATTGCATTTTCCTATTCCATCCCACATCGTCACTTGAAGATGGAAGGAGTGAAGAGAAGATCACTTGAGTTGCACTGGTACTAAACATACAAGAAGCACGTAAATTCACACTAGGCCAGAAAATCACAGTACTAGTGTCCCACACAGTATCTACAGTATTAGAAGTAAAAGGGGTACGCTGGCTCTCCTTGCAGAGGTTCCTTAAGTATCAAGTTGTTCTGGTGGAACAGGATGATGCAGAAATAGTAGTAACTAACGTTGTCAATACAGCCTCTTTCCTTAGCAGGACTCTGGGAGAACCAGTAGCACACGACTGTTTGGAGACAATTGAAGCAGTTTACTCCAGCAGACCTGACCTGACAGAGGAGCCGTTAGAGGATGCTGAGGACTCCTGGTACACCGATGGAAGCAGCTTTGTCCAACAAGGCCTCTGCAAAGCAGGATATGCGGTAACTACCACTGATCAGGTAATAGAATCTGCGCCCTCGCTCCAAATACCTTGATGCAGAAGGCAGAAATAATAGCCCTAACTCGAGCACTGGAATTAGCTAAAGGAAAAAGGATTAACATTTGGACGGACTCTAAGTATGCCTTTGGGGTGGTCTATGCTCACGGAGCCATATGGAGAGAAAGAGGACTTTTATCCATCCAAGGGAAAAATATAAAACATGCTGAGGAGATTCTTAAGCTCCTAGATGCAGTACAGCTACCTGGTGAAGTAGCTATCATGCACTGCAAAGCTCACCAGAGAGGGAACACAGTGCAGGAGCTGGGCAACACCATGGCAGACCGTGAATCGAAAAGAGTGGCTGAGGAAGGTGTGGTACAAGTGCAGTCTTTGGTCCCAGACAGTAAAATACAAATTGAGTGTGAACCCAGGTATTCCAGAGAGGATCAGAAGTTAGTAACAGATCTAGGTGGAAAGGTAGAAAAGGGAAAATGGGCGAACACTCCACAAGGCAAAATAATAGTACCTTTTGCACTATTATGTGCCATAGTTATGGCCAAGCACAAGAAATCTCACTGGGGAGCTGAGGCCTTATATAAGTATTTGAATCAACACATGGTCACCCAGAACCTTTGCACCACTGTTAGGCAAGTAACAGAATAACGTGAAATATGTTTACAGAATAATCCTAAAGCTGGACACAAAATGCAGTTAGGACAAGTAGGAAAGGGAAATTACCCAGGACAATAATGGCAGATTGATTTCTTGGAACTCCCAAGAAAAGGGGGGTTATGATACCTGTTGGTATTAACTGATACCTTTTCAGGTTGGCCAGAGGCGTTTCTGTGTTGAACTAACAAAGCTAGAGAGGTAACCAAAGCATTATTGCATGAGATCATACCCAGGTTTGGTGTACCAGTAACTATATTCTCAGATAGGGGATCACATTTTGTGGCCAAGGTAACGCAACAAGTTAGCCAAGTATTAGGGATAGATTGGCAATTACATACTCCCTATAGGTCTCAATTGAGTGGGCAGGTAGAGAAGATGAATCATTTGATTAAACTACAAATTGTGAAATTAGGACAAGAAGCTGGACTGTCATGGCCACCATCATTACCTCCAGTGCTCTTAAGAATTAGAACTAAGCCAAAGACTAAAGAGGGACTAAGTCCTTTTGAAATGTTGTATGAGAGACCTTATAGTGTGCAAGCAGGCATATCAGCACAGACAGGAGAAGAGACATTATCTAATTATATAACAAGTCTGCAAAAACAACTTTGTGAAGTAGAGAAATTGGTTCTAAGGACCAGAGCTCGTGGTCTGGATGGACTGGTACATGACATAACACCTGGTGATTATGTGTATGTAAAGTCCTTTACAGACTCACCCCTGGAATCAAAATAGGAGGGTCCATTTCAAGTGCTGCTGATGTCACACATGACAATCAAAATCAAAGAACAGACCTCATGGATCCATCACACTAGAGTAAAGAAAGCTCCTAAACCGCAATGGAAGTTTGCTTCTATGGGACCTCTAAAGCTCTGCTTCCAAAGAAAATAATCGGAGCTCTAATAACATTAATAACAAACTGTAGCTTAGTGAGAGCAGCTTTTACTGCAAATGTATACCTTGCTCTCGTGCAGAGTATTGTGAAATAAACTAAAGTAAGTAACTGTTGGGTGTACGGGCAAGCCAATTATTTTAACTCCCCTCTCGGAGTCCCTGTGAGCAATTGGACAGACTTAGACCCATACAGATAACATAATACTTCTGCTATCTGTCAGACAGAGAGCAGCACGCTAGAACAAGTAACCTATACACTGATCTTGGTAAATGCTACCATGCCATACATAAGATATAACACCTCAAGAGTGCGGCGAATAGGAACGACGCATACCAGGACGCAGGCAGAAATTCATGCAGAGGCAGAGATCTTGTTCAGGAAGGAGTGCAGAGCCTGGCCAAGCCAAGAGCTGACCTAGGCCTAGGCTGCTTTCTTTATTCACCACTGACAATTTATAGGATTTACAGGTACAGGCCTGGACTAAGCTGTTTACAAAAACGTGCTTTTCCATTGATTGTTATTAAGAACACACTAAACTCATGTGATGTTTGTCTCACTTGTTTTTCCACTCATTCACAGACCAGGCCCAAGGACATTCACACATCCCATGCACTTGGGGGCAGTTATCCGGCCCGAGATACCATTCTCACGAGTCTGGGCTATAACTTCTTACAATTACAAGAAACGTACTTCAAAGTAATCTGTCCAAGGCCCTTTATATATTATTATGTTAGTATTATGTCTTTGACCGTCCAGATGGTCATGTTAGTATTGATCTTCCTTTATCATCCAGGTGGCTGGAAATGCACATCTTGCTTTCCCACATCTTACTTCCCAACATTTCCCCCTTTTTTGTTTTAAATATCAGGTTCTCAATGAGTGCAGTAGGGACCCTGGCTTTGTTCTTCTTTGCATTCTGTTTTGTTCTCCAGATGATTCGAAGGACTACAAGAAAAAAACATCACACAAGCATATCCAATTCCCACAAAAACCCATATATGCAGACTGAGAGCTGAAAATGAAATTTTAGGGTCTAATCACTTTATGCTATTAGATAATGTTAGCCATTTTGTCTTACAGTCCTAATTCTTACAAACTATGTAATTATTTTGCAGGGTACTGGCTAAATCCTAAATCAGGCCTTGCACATTAGCTAAGACTGTTATTTTACTTCATATCACTCATAAACACTATAATTCAATTTCAACAGTATTACACATATTTAGCACTCTGATAACAGAAAATACAGGTTCAGATATCAGCTAAGGAGATTATTTAAATCCAATATCGTAAGAATAATGAGGATCCACAACGTGCATGTAGTCATGCACAAGAAACAAAACTAGAGGCCTTTTACTTCAGGGTACTCACAAGAAACAGTCACTCACTCAAATAAAGAAGTGAGGTGTCATTAATCCCAGGAAGTTTCCTTGGATGGTGTTCCTGTCTAAGGAAAGGACTCCAGTTTACAGACCCACAGCTCCCAGAAGACCACTCAAAGGGTGTCTTTGGTGGGAACCCCGTTTCATTGTTTGGCCAGATGTGGCTGTGGGCATTACAACATAGTCCAGAAGCTTCTCAGCTAGTCTGGGCACCTCCTTTGTTAAGGACCCTGTCAATTGGCCAAGGGTCCCACCCCTCCTGACCCATCAGTTGATAGAGGTGAATCTGATTGACAACACCTTGGTACCATTCTAGGTGTATATATGTGGGGACAGGCACAGTGGGGCACAGAAGGTGCTAAAGAGCCATCAATGTTGTCACTGAAGGCTCCAGATTTCAGGGGAATGTGTACTGCCTCACAATCCAGCCTGTGACCACAGTCATCTGACAAACTACTTTGGAGTGTTGGTACAGTCACCTCTTGCCTCCAAAGTCAAAAGGGGGCATTCTGTTGGTGAGTTTGAATGCCCACTGTGGATCATCATACCTTATATGTCATTTTCTTGTTGCAAATCATTACAAATCAACCTACAATAGAATAGAATAATGCAAATTACAACAATTACGGTTATTAACAAATATTGGAGAAAGCTGGTTAGCCATCCTAATAAGGAAAATAAATGCATTGAAAGTTTTTTTGCCAGTTAGTCCCCAGTCCAAATAATGTAAATCTGTATCATTCTGATATGCTAGTGCCTCTTCCTTTGGTCTCTTCTATTTCTTTGTTGCCCTCTGCTGCAGGGACAGATGCTTTATCTCTGGCATTAGGTCCTGCATCATGTTTGTCCAACTCATAGAAAGGTTTAACATATTTCGCAGGAAGACACTTTGGTCCTGTTGAAAGAAGAACATAAGTATACCCCCTTCCCCAGGTGATTAGTTCTACAGGCCCTTGCCACTGACTGTTGTGCAGGGAATCCCGGTATAAAACCTTTGGTCTCTGAGACAGTGAATCTGGAACACGGAAGTGTTTTTCCACTGCTGCGATAGAGGAGGGAGGCATAGTACGATTCAAAAAATTTAAAGCATATATTGCATTGTCTAATTGTTCTTGAGGCATCATATTCCCCCTTTTTTGTTTTAATAACATCTGTTTCAATGTGGAATGTGCTCGTTCACTGATAGCCTGTCCAGTGGGAGAATGTGGAATACCTGTGACATGCGAAACACCCCATTGCTGTAAAAAATATTGCGTGGATCTAGCAGTGTATGCAGGACCATTGTCAGTTTTAATCTGTTGTGGTACTCCCAGTATAGCAAAACAGCGGGTCCAGTGACACTGAACATCTCTGCTTTTCTCACTTGTATGTGCAGATGCACAAAGCATACCTGAAAAAGTATCTATAGAAACATGTATGTATTTCAAACAGCCAAAAAATGAAACGTGTAACATCAGACTGCCAAATGTCATTAGCTGTGAGTCCACGAGGGTTAACTCCAAGGGAGGGCGAGCTTGTAATCAGACCTTGACATTCCAGGCAAGAGCGCACTATGTCTCTCGCTTGCTCCAGAGTGAGACCAAACATCTTTTTTAAGGCAGCAGCATTCTGATGGAAGAAAGCATGTGAAGCCCAGGCAGACTGGAAGTGGACTGTAGCTACAGTATAAGAATCTGCAACTGCATTACCTTCAGTTATGGGACCTGGTAAAGTTGTATGAGAGCGTATATGAGTACCAAACAGTGGGTGTTTGCGAAGCTGTAATGCAGTTTGCAATGACACAAACATATAAAAGAGTTGCTGCTGTGAGATTTCTTTAAGAAAAGTGGAGGGGATGCGCTGTAGGACCTTGACTACGTACTCAGAATCACAAACCAAATTTAGAGGTTCCTCCCTAAAAAGCTCTAAGGCATGCAAAACTGCGCCAAGTTCTACTAACTGGGTTGAGCCTTCAACAATTTTAACAGAATGATGCCAATCATTATCTTCACGCCAGACCACTACAGCTTTATGAGACTTCCCTGAACCATCAACAAAAACTGTGCGAGCATTTGGGATAAGACCGAATACAAGTACGGCCTGTGGTCTGATATCAAGGACACGCAGATTTTGAAGCAATTTACATTTAGGCATGCCAAAAGCTATGCTGTTAAGAAAATCAGCTAGCGCAATTTGCAAGGACAGAGATTGTGAATAAAAAAAAATCAAAATCTGCTTTCACAAAAGGTACATATATGGCAGAGGGATCATGGCCTACTAAAGCCTGAATTCGTTCTCTGCCATTATTGATCAGAGTAACAATCAATTCCAGGAGCTCAGTAATAGTTTTACAAAAAGAATTGGGAAAAAACATCCATTCCAAGTATATCAGTCTGTTTGTATTCTCATCATACTGTCCTGCAATAGCCACAGGTTGTTTCTATGTTGTATCTATAAATAGACAGATCTACAAGTCCAATGGAATGCAGTCAGCCTGTAAGGTTGTTATTAATTTATTCATCAAAGTTTCTGACTCCATTTTGGCTGTCATATTTATTGGATATTGTTTTCCCTTACCGGGCTGAACTCCTGTTTCAGTTCTATCGGTGTAGTGTTTGCTTTACCGATACTTTGGTTACCCATACTAGTGGAAATACAGCATGCGAAATTTCCTTGGAGATTTCTCACTTGCAGCAAGCAGATCTGCACCATCCAAGCAGCTTCTTGTGGGACATGCAACTAAACAGAATTCTCAGAAAACCTTATTTGAGATTACAATTTACTTAACAAATTTTGACCCAAAAGAGGTATAGGGCTTTCTGGCAAATACAAGAATTCATACGGTAAAACTTTGTTCCAAATCTAGCATTCCATTGGTTTCAAAAAATGGTCTTTCTTTCTTTCCCACAATCTCAAAAACTATCATGGTGAATTTACTAAGAAGTCTTTTACAACTAGTTACCACAGAATAAGTCTATTAACAAATTTTTGGTTTAATTTCCCAGTTTCATTAGAACTATGGAAACTATGGATCCCCTAGGGATGACTTTAAATTTCACCCTCAGACTGCCCTATTCAGTATTACAACATTGCTGCAGTGGGGGGGGAGAGAAAACCCCTCTTTCACTGCTTTAAAAGCAGGCAGCCAGGTTTTTCTTTTTTTTCTCTTCTTGCTGCAGTTTAGATACAGTCAAGGCCACGCAGGTGGTGTTAATTGCTGGTGCTAAGTGGGAGCTGCCAGGGAGCTAAGTTTATCTTGCAGCTAGACACAGGCCTGAAATGTTCAAACAGTACAGCACACGCCTGGGATATTTTGCTTTTTTATTTTCCCATTTCATTCCGGCCATAATACACTCTATATGCATTTCTAATTAGCTGAGCAATAGTTACATTCCTCAGCCCCATTTACCATTTGCAATGTCTTACAGATGTCAATAAACAGCATATTAACTATCAATCGATTACTTTAATTTTCCTAGATCCAAATCAGGTCATATTCTAGCAACTTTTAAATACAACCTCCTCTGAGTTCATATCCATCATAGCATTTAGTTTTCTTTCCCATACTTCCAACAAACACACAAATTCAATAAGAATCAGAGTTTAACTACTTAAATTCTTTTCTGGTCTCAAAATTATTAAATAAAAATAAAAGCAATTACTGTAATATATAAGGATGCATCCTAAGGGGGAGCAAGGTGGAACCGGTTCCCATTTTGTAATTATCTCCCCAAACAAAGTTCTTTTGGTACCAAATATAAATATGCAAATTAAAATGCTGAGCTCAGATATGAAAACCAAATACCAAGTTCAAATATGCAGATGGATCACAGTTACACTAATTCAAGACAATATCTCTATCTTTGCATTGCACCTTTGAACTGCTTACTGCTCAGCCAGGCAGAGGTGCCGCTGGGTCTCCCTGACAAAACAGGTCAGTGTGTGTTTGTCGAGGGTTAAGACTGCGGGGTGACAATAAAACCCTGGCAGATGTATTGTTACCCCCCCCACTTCCCCCTCCCTCTCCCCCCTTTCCACTAACGAGAGGCGATTGGAAGGAAAAGAAGCACAGAGTGAAGAGAGTTGGAAAAAATTAAAGATGTTTTACTAATGCCACTAATAAGAATAGAGAAAATAATACAAAATATACGAAACCAATCTTGAAAGTCTCAGCAACTGCTGAGCCGGCAATCAAAGTCCTGGATTAGACTCTGCAGCCAATTGGAGCTGGATTCAGTCTCTCACTAGGCCTCAGTTCGCAGGGACGACTAGCAAGGTCCTCTCCTAATGTCGGCCATAAGCAGCAGGGAAAAGGGAAAAGCACACGAGATCCTCGTGATCTCCCACTTTTATATGAAGTATTCACGTGAATGGAATGTTATACACAGTTGGTCAGTTTCTTGCTCACTTGCTTCTCATCGCCCCTCTCGCGAGATGTCCATCTGTGCTTATCAATAAGTTTGCATTCCATTGCTAGGTTTACCAAAACATGTGTCTGGTTCTCCAGGAAAATGCAGTTAATATGAAGGCTTTAGCTGACAGGCAAATTCACTGAAAGAGATACTTGTTTTTAACAAAATCAGGACAGCGTTGGAGCCCAATCAGCACCTGCCCCCCCGCTGCTCTAGCAAGCTGGACTGGGCAAGGTGTTTATTAGTGTCTCATCTGGTGTGCTACAACTGTTATACCAAAACCAGGATTCTTTACTTGGTGTGCATATAAAAGAGTCAAATCCAGCACATCGAGATGAGACACAGCCTATCACAGAGTTGCGCAAGTCTAGATATTGGAATAAAGCTAGAATGCTAGAAAGAAAAGTAACAGCTGCCACACACAAAATCTTATAATCACATTTACGCAGTAAAGAACTAAATTACTCATGATCTTCTGTATTATCACAAAATGCACATTTTGAGTCCATGGATTCTCATTATTTAACAGTCTATGAACTTACTGTACCATATAACAGACAAAGACCTATTAATCTGCAATATGCTTAAACAGATATCTACAAAGAAAACAGGTTAATAAGGAAAAGTATCTCGCAGAGTTCAGCAAGTTTTCTATGACTTGTGTGTTATCAGTTAATTCTCTCCCAGCTTGTTGAAGTTCAAAACATTCCACCTGTAAAATTGTCTGAAATGATTCAATGATCTCTTGTAGAGTTTTATTTTTGTCCTGCTCCTCTCGCTTTAGAAACAACAAAGTGTTATACTTCAAGGTTCTATTCTCCGGACACTTTTCCCAATCATCAAACTTACACAGCAGCCACCATTTATTACAATATTTCACAAGATCTTCCTTCCTTATATTTCCAAGTGCTTTCCTATGTTCTAAAACAGCTCCCAATACTAATTTCTTAGGAACATAACTGAAAACAGTCGTTCCCGACCCCATCTCGTAAATAAAAACCATGAGAAGAGGGAGGGAGGAGGGGGAAGCATGGAGGGGCTTGCGGCACGAGTGGGAAAAGTGGGGAGAAGGCTTAAAGTGCACTTATACAAACAATAACACAAAGAAACAACTGTATCACCAACCAATAAAACAATTAACTCACATTCCTGACAAGCTGCTTGATTTTCAGAAAGGCAATACACAGAAGCAGGTATTCCATCATGTTCTGGTGGTTGTTATAGTTTGTAAGTAACTGGAAAGGCGAAAGAAAAATCGCCGTGCTCCACAGCCTTTTCACGGCATTTTGCATCACCCCTTTGTGTTCTGCTGTCTTAGTCATGAAGGGGTTACTGTGTGCTGTATAAGCATCATTAAAATCAGGCAAAGGAGGTGCTGAGGGCAGAGTTTTAGACTCCTGACCCAGCTCCACACAAATTCCGGCCTTATCTTTACACAGCTGTGATGGCATTAATGATGGATATAAAACTGACTCTTTTTTGAGATCTACAGAGCCTGACTCAAAAGGATGAGTGCTGTCAAGACTCAAATAATTAGCAACCTGCTCATTTGTGTTTTTCTGTCCATCCTCCCCTGTTTGCCCTTGCAGAATGTTCTCTGCCGACTGCAACTGTGATAGTGCAGAGTATAGATATCTCCAAGTAATATGTAAACTACTGGGAACTGAATTCTTTTGCGCACATCTTGCTTTCCCACATCTTACTTCCCAACACAAGAGACAATCTAAAAGAATTTACAAATCTTACGTCTCTGGGGAACTGGTCAGAAATAGCCTTAAAAAAGAGCAGTGTTACACCCAATAAGCCAATCCTATACACAAGAGAAACAGTAAGAGAAAGTGAAAAGAGGTGGGCTGATTATTTGTATGGCAGATGTACAACCAACGCTGTACTGGCCGTAGAAGCTACTTGTAATCTACCCGATGGATGCCAGTGGTTGAGATTTAAAGGCTAGGAAAACATAATGGCCTTAGATATCATCACAGCCAATATAGGCAAAGTGTGTACATTAATTAATACTAGTTGTTGCACTTACATAGATGAATCCAAAGAAATAGAAACCTATGTACAGAGAATTTGGGAACATGCAGAAGTCGTATACCAGGTAGCTCAAGATAATACCACATGGGGATTCCGAGAGTTATGGGAAAAGCTCACTTCGTGGCTGCTGAATTTTGGATGGCTCAAACAGTTAATTGTATTAGTGATTATGTTAATTGTATTAGGCCTCTTAATTTGTATCTTGCTTAGATGCTTTTTATGTTGTACCAAAAGAACAATGGACAGCTATACTCAATGGAAAAAACAGCAGGTTTGACAAAAGGTTGAATCAGGGAAGTATTTTATGAAGCACATAGAGAATAGCAGCATATTATAGAAGAATAGTAAAATAATTTATTCATGACCTAGGAAAAGGGGGGAATTGATATACAGTTTAGTAGAAATTTACTGTGTAGACAGCAATGTATTGTGTAACTCAATAACAGTTAAACTGTATACAATGGGGTCAGCTTAACTAACAGAGATAACAGGAGCCTCTCCACGCAAGAAGATAATCCAACTAGGTCTGCAGTTTGGGCTTCAGCCATATTCTGAATATGTATGATGTGTTAACATAAAATAGCTACCTTTTGAAGCGAAAGGTGTGCAAGCTTTGGGAAGCAATTCCCTTGCACCCTGGCGCCAGAATAAACATACCTGCTTTATAATAATCTTGAGTTGTAGAGTTTATTCCGCACGTCAGGCGTGAGCTGCAGTTTGGGGCTGGGGGGATGTTTTGAGCGCAAGCGGTGGCTGGGGTGGTGGGAGAGTTCCGTGTGAGCTGCAGCTGGGAGCCCACTGCTTCGGAGGGGGGCAGGCTGCCACTTGGTGGGACTGCCACATGGTCAGGTTGTGCTGTGTGTCTATTGCTTTGTAGGTTCTTTCATTATTGTTGTTGTTACTGTTTGTTTGTTTGTTTGTTTTTCTTCACTGTCCCATTAAACTATTCTTATCCCAACCCACGAGTTTTGCCGTTGTTTTCTGATTCTCCTTCCCATCCCCTGGGGGTGGGGGAGGGGTGAGAGAGCTGCATGTCGTTTTAGCTGCTGGCTGGGGGGAGCTGGGGCTAAACTACAACATGCTTCAGTGTTTTCTGGATTTGGGTATTATTCCTTATATTGTATAATCTGTTCATATAGCTTTAGAGTGGCTGGTATAGTTATTGATAAACAGAACAGCATGTGTAGTTTCAGGGCTTTCTTCTTTAAGGATGTAGACTGATGTTTCAGTTGATTCACACCAAAAAGATTTGTTGAAGTCATGGGTGCATCTATGTTAGAGCATGTTTAGATTCTCCCTCTCCACAGTTAAGGAGAACAATAGAGTAAACTAAAAAACAGTACTCATTTTGAGAAAGAGAAGTGTGTTTGTGCCTGTGTGTGTAAAAAAACCCAAAAAACAAAAACAAAAACAAACAAAAAAACAAAAAAACACAAAAAAACCCAAAGTATCATTCTATCAAAAAGGGTCCTAAACTTTCTATATAGCCATGTCTTTATTCCCTATTAATTTTGTTGTTGTTGTTGTTGTTGTTGTTTTGTTTTTTGTTTGTTTTTGTAGGAAACAATTATTTTGCAAATATAATAGGCCCAGGCAGGATCCCTTGGCAAAGCATATTTTAATAATGATTTTGCAAGACTGGGTGTTCTACCTAAAGGTAGGCACACCTAATCAGGCAAAAAGCCCCTGCTTATATCTTCCCAAAATCCCGGCTGCAATTTCCCTCTCCTGTTCCCCATTGGTTGGGTACTTCAGGGTTTACAGACTATCCCGACGCACACAATACCCTTCCCCTTATCAATCTGTTTAAGATATGGATTCCTGGTACTTTGGCTACACTTCCCCCTAAATTAACTTACCAATACAGGTATCAGTACGTATAAAGGTGTCAGTATATATTCCGTGAAGAGACTGTGTATTACATTAAGAATTTATAGTCCGATGTCTCTCAGTCCTTCTCCCCTAAATTAACTTGTAAATACAGGTATCAGTATGTATACAGGTGGGAGTATATATTCCGGGAAGAGACTGTGTATTACATTAAGAATTGTCCTGGTTTTGTTAAAAACAAGTTTCTCTTTTAGTGAATTTGCCTGTCAGCTAAAGCCTTCATATTAACTGCATTTTCCTGGAGAACCAGACACATGTTTTGGTAAACCTAGCAATGGAATGCAAACTTATTGATAAGCACGGATGGACATCTCGCGAGAGGGGCGACGAGAAAAAAGAGACCAAGAAACTGACCAACTGTGTATAACATTCCATTCACGTGAATACTTCATATAAAAGTGGGAGATCACGAGGATCTCGTCCCCCTTTTTCCCTTTTTCCCTTTATGCCCTTTTCCCTTCTGCTCATGGCCGACATTAGGAGAGGACCTTGCTATTCGTCCCTGCAAACTGAGGTCTAGTGAGAGACTGAATCCAGCTCCCATTGGCTGCAGAGTCTAATCCAGGACTTCAGGTGCCGGCTCTGCAGTTGCTGAGACTTTCAAGATTGGTTTTGTATATTTTGTATTATTTTCTCTATTCTTATTAGTAGCATTAGTAAAACATTGTTAATTTTTTCCAACTCTCTTCTCTCAGTCCTTCTTTTCCCTCCTGATCACCTGTGGGACGGGGAGGAGAGGGAGGGGCAAAGAGAAAGTGGGGGGAGAGGGGGTTAACAATACATCTGCCAGGGTTTTATTGTCACCCCGCAATCTTAACCCTCGACAGATAATTGGCGCCCAACGTGGGGCAAAGAGAAAGGGGTAAATTTGAAGATTTTTGGCTTTTCTTCTGCTCTGACGTACCTTTCAGTTTTCTTGGCACGGTGCCAACTCATAGAGTTGTGATACTCGCGCGTCTGTTTGCTTTGGATATTATTTAGTTGTATTAAGGCAAAGTGAATTACATTGATTTAAAGATGTTATGGCATAAGTTGTATCAGTTATTTTCTACATTGTGCTCACTGATTCCATATTTGTGTTGGGCCTTCTTTTTAAATCGAAGTATTCATTATATAACAACAAGGAACTGGACAATGGTCATGATGATACTGTGTGGTTTGTCACTGGTTTATTTCATTATACTGCAGCCGCTAATGAATTTCTACTCGCTTCTGCTTTACCTTGAAAAGCCTCCAGGAGAGATTAAAGAGCAGTACGGCTCTGTGTTTGCTAATTGGTCGAGCGAATCTTTAGAAAGGCTGACTAACAATACTTTCGGTTTTTCGCTAGGACAGTTCACAAATGTTTTAGAGAATTTTGAATATCCTCGGAGTTTTGATAGAACTGTGATGGTGTTATCTGGTTTGCTGAATGTGTGTCAGTTTGTGCTTCTGTTAAGAGAAATGGCGTTCAATAGGAGGTTTGCGTCTCTTTTTAGTCCTGAGATTTGCGGTGCGTCTTCGGAAGCTTTAGCAAAAAGCACTCCGAGCCGCTCGAGAAATAGCAAAACAGCAAAAGCTGCCGATGCAGCCACTGCCCCCCAACGGCGGCTTCGCAGGCTGAAGCTACAGCTCCTCCGCAGAGTTCCTCTGCCAAGGTCGCTGCAGATAACATTACTTCTCCAGCCTCAAAGGCTAACAAGGCAGCCCCTCCTTCTTCACACACTGGGCACTGTTGCTGCTGTAACCACTGTGACAGTCATTCATCAAATGATGGTGAACCCATATCAGCATCAGTTGCTGGTTGTAAGAAAGTCACTAGAAAGACTACTCGTGCAGCAGATGATGGCACAGGGCCAACATCAACCCAAGGTGCATCATCAGGACAGGGAGGAGATGAAGTGACCACCACTCGGTCCTTTTCTCCAGGTGAACTGAGAGATCTGCGAAAAGACTTTAGTCGTCGTGAAGGCGAGAATATTTTAACCTGGCTGCTCCGATGCTGGGACAATGGGGCAGAAACAATTGAATTGGAAGGTGGTGAAGCCAGGCAGCTGGGATCTCTGTCAAGAGATTCCACCATTGATAGGGCAATTTCAAGAGAGTCTAATGCCACTACTCTCTGGACCCGACTCCTGGCAGCTATGAAAGTAAGATTTCCCTACAAGGAAGATTGTATATCCAAGTTAGGGAAATGGAATATTATGGAGAGAGGTATTCAGTTCCTGAGAGAATTAGCTGTGCGAGAGATCATCTATTTTGGATCAGACAAACAAGAGGGGACAGACCCAGATAGAATCAATTGTACACGATCTCTGTGGCGCAGATTTGTACAAAGTGCACCCCCTGCATATGCTAAGTCATTGGCAGGAATGGTCTGGTCAGCTGGAGGTGTACAAGATATTAATGAAGTGATTGAGCAGCTCTGGAACTTTGAGGACAGCCTTGCTGGTTCTCTACGGGCCTGTGTCTCTGCTGTAGAGAAACTGTGTGAAAAATCTGATGACCGGTTTGAAAAGCTATTGCAAGAAATCAAAGAACTCAGAGAAGACACATACCATTTACGACCTGCACAAACCTATGTTTCAGCTATTAGGAAAAGGCGTTTCCAGTCTTGGGAGAGAGGACAGAGGCAGCCCACAAAAAGAGGTTCACTGTGGTTCTTCCTACATGAGCAGGGAGAAAACATGAATAAGTGGCATGGAAGACCTACCTCAGAACTTCAGGAACGAGTACGTGAGCTAAAAGGAAAAACTCCTAGGAGGGTGGCTGCTTCAGTTTACAAAAGGAGCAGAAGAGATTCTGATGCTCTTGAAGGAACCTCTAATTCACACCCAGAGACTGTGCAAAACAGAAATTAGAGGTGCCCTGCCTCCAACCAGGTGGAGGAAAGGGATAACAGAGTTTATTGGACTGTACAAATACGATGGCCTGGTACAACACACCCCCAGGAGTACAAAGCTTTAGTGGACACTGGTGCTCAGTGCACAATAATTCCTTCTAATTATAAAGGAACACAATCCATCAATATTGTTGGAGTAACTGGGGGATCCCAGGAACTGACTGTTGTAGAGGCTGAAATGAGCCTAACTGGAAAAAACTGGCAAAAGCATCCCATTGTGACTGGTCCAGATGCTCCGTGCATCCTTGGCATAGACTACCTCAAGAGAGGGTATTTTAAGGACCCAAAAGGGTATAGGTGGGCATTTGGTATAGCAGCTGTGGACACTGAGAAAATTGAACAGCTGTCTGATTTGCCTGGTCTTTCAGATGATCCTTCTGTTGTAGGACTGCTGATGGTTGACGATCAGCAGGTGCCAATTGCTACCACAACAGTGCATCGCCGGCAATATCGCACCAACTGAGACTCTTTGATTCCTATCCAGAAGTTGATCCGTCAATTGGAAAGCCAGGGTGTGATCAGTAAGACTCGCTCACCTTTTAACAGCCCAATCTGGCCAGTGCGTAAGTCTAGTGACGAGTGGAGACTAACTGTAGACTATCGTGGCCTGAACGAAGTTACACCACCACTGAGTGCTGCTGTGCCTGACATGCTAGAACTGCAATTTGAACTGGAGTCAAAGGCAGCTAAGTGGTATGCTACAATTGACATTGCTAATGCATTTTTCTCTATTCCTGTAGCAGCAGAGTGCAGGCCGCAGTTTGCTTTCACCTGGAGAGGCATTCAGTACACGTGGAATCGCTTGCCCCAGGGGTGGAAAAACAGTCCTACCATCTGCCATGGCCTGATCCAGACCACACTGGAGCAAGGTAAAGCTCCAGAACACTTGCAGTGTATTGATGACATCATCGTATGGGGCGACACAGCGAAAGAAGTCTTCGAGAAAGGTGAGAGAATAATTCAGATTCTTTTGGATGCTGGTTTTGCCATAAAACGAAGCAAGGTCAAGGGACCTGCACGAGAGATACAGTTTTTAGGAATAAAATGGCAAGATGGCCGTCGTCAGATCCCAATGGATGTGATCAACAAAACTGCAGCAATGTCTCCACCTACTAATAAAAAGGAGACACAGACTTTCTTGGGCGTTGTAGGTTTTTGGAGAATGCATATTCCTGACTACAGCCAGATTGTGAGCCCTCTCTATTGAGTGACTCGTTAAAAGAACCAGTTTGAGTGGGGCCCTGAACAACGACAAGCCTTTGAACAAATTAAGCGTGAGATAACTTATGCAGTGGCTCTTGGACCAGTTCGGACTGGACTAGATGTTAAAATATGCTCTACACTGCAGCCGGAGATAATGTACTTAGCTGGAGCCTCTGGCAGAAAGCACCAGGAGAAACCCGAGGTCGACCCTTAGGTTTTTGGAGTTGAGGATACAAAGGATTTGAGGCCAACTATACTCCAACTGAAAAAGAGATACTAGCAGCATACGAAGGAGTTCGAGCTGCTTCAGAAGTGATCGGTACTGAAGCACAGCTCCTCCTGGCACCTCAACTGCCGGTGCTGAGTTGGCTGTTCAAAGGGACGGTTCCCTCTCCACATCATGCAACCGAAGTTACGTGGAGTAAATGGATTGCATTGATCACGCAACGAGCTCGAATTGGAAATCCCAATCGCCCAGGGATCTTAGAAGTGATTACAGACTGGCCAGAAAGTAAAGACTTTAGGATGTCTCCAGATGAGGAGGAAGTAAAACGTGCTGAAAAAGCACCACCGTATAATACTCTTTCAGACACTGATCAGCAGTATGCACTGTTCAGAGATGGATCCTGCCGTCTTGCAGGAAAACATCGAAGGTGGAAAGCTGCTGTGTGGAGTCCCACACGACGAGTTACAGAAGCCACTGAAGGACAAGGTGAATCTAGTCAATTTGCAGAAGTGAAAGCCATCCAGCTGGCTTTGGACATTGCTGAACGAGAGAAGTGGCCAATACTTTATCTCTATACTGACTCATGGATGGTAGCAAATGCATTCTGGGGGTGGCTACAGCAATGGAAGAAAAGCAACTGGCAGCGCAGAGGTAAACCCATTTGGGCTGCCACACTGTGGCAAGACATTGCTGCTCGGCTAGAGAGCCTGCCTGTGAAAGTTCGGCATGTAGATGCTCATGTGCCTAAAAGTCGAGCCACCGAGGAACATCTAAACAACCAACAAGCGGATCAAGCTGCTAAGATTAAAGTAGCTGAGGTGGACTTGGACTGGCAACATAAAGGTGAACTTTTCCTAGCTCAGTGGGCCCATGATGCTTCAAGGCATCAAGGTAGAGATGCAACATATAAATGGGCTTGCGATCGAGGGGTGGATTTAACTATGGACACTATGTCACAGGTTATTCATGAATGTGAGACTTGCGCCGAAATCAAACAAGCGAAACGGTTAAAGCCTGTATGGTATGGGGGGCGATGGTTAAAGTATAAGTATGGAGAAGCTTGGCAGATATATTATATTACACTTCCACAAACACGTCAAGGTAAGCGTTATGTACTTACAATGGTGGAAGCAACCACTGGATGGTTGGAAACATATGCCGTACCTCATGCTACAGCCCGAAATACTATCTTGGGCCTTGAAAAGCAAGTCCTTTGGCGACACGGTACGCCAGAAAGAATTGAATCAGACAACGGTACTCATTTCAAAAACAGTCTTATAGACAATTGGGCCAAAGAACATGGTATTGAGTGGGTATATCATATCCCATATCACGCACCAGCCTCTGGGAAAATTGAAAGGTACAATGGTTTGCTAAAAACTACACTAAAGGCACTTGGTGGTGGAACCTTTAAAAACTGGGATTCACATTTAGCAAAAGCCACTTGGTTGGTCAACACCAGGGGATCAACCAATCGAGCCGGGCCTGCCCAATCAGAAATTCTTTGTACTGTGGAAGAAGATAAAGTCCCTGTAGTACACATGAAAAACATGTTAGGAAAGGCAGTCTGGGTTACTCCTGCCTCAGGCAAAGGCAAGCCCATTCGTGGGATTGTTTTTGCCCAGGGACCTGGCAGCACCTGGTGGGTGATGCTTAAGGATGGAGAAGTTCGGTGTGTACCTCAAGAGGATTTGAGTTTAGGTGAAAATATGCAATACTGAACTGCAGGATGTGAATTGCCATACTAACAATGTTTAATAAGTGTTTTTCAGATCAAGACAGTGATGATGAAACCAGAGCTAGCTTCTTCGAGTGGCGCCTGACAACTTCTTCGAAGTTGATGTCTTTAACCCACAAACAGTGGTCATGAGATGCACTTGTACCATTTTTTCTGCCCTGGGAGACTGTCATGACAAAATGAACTTTTTAAAGGATGGTCCACTGATTAATTACTCCTGTGTATATATGTACATATGTATATATATATAGCAGTAGTGATTAATTAGATTGTATTGATAGATTGTATTGATAAGGTTTAAGTATTCAGTGAATGGCATATTGTAAGGGGTGGAATGTCCTGGTTTTGTTAAAAACAAGTTTCTCTTTTAGTGAATTTGCCTGTCAGCTAAAGCCTTCATATTAAATGCATTTTCCTGGAGAACCAGACACATGTTTTGGTAAACCTAGCAATGGAATGCAAACTTATTGATAAGCACGGATGGACATCTCGCGAGAGGGGTGACGAGAAACAAGAGACCAAGAAACTGACCAACTGTGTATAACATTCCATTCACGTGAATACTTCATATAAAAGTGCGAGATGACGAGGATCTCGTCCCCCTTTTTCCCTTTTTGCCCTTTTCCCTTCTGCTCATGGCCGACATTAGGAGAGGACCTTGCTATTCGTCCCTGCAAACTGAGGCCTAGTGAGAGACTGAATCCAGCTCCCATTGGCTGCAGAGTCTAATCCAGGACTTTGGTTGCCGGCTCTGCAGTTGCTGAGACTTTCAAGATTGGTTTTGTATATTTTGTATTATTTTCTCTATTCTTATTAGTAGCATTAGTAAAACATTGTTAATTTTTTCCAACTCTCTTCTCTCAGTCCTTCTTTTCCCTCCTGATCGCCTGTGGGACAGGGAGGAGAGGGAGGGGCAAAGAGAAAGTGGGGGGAGAGGGGGTTAACAATACATCTGCCAGGGTTTTATTGTCACCCCGCAATCTTAACCCTTTACAGAATTCATAGTCCGATGACTCTCGGTCCTTCCCCCCTGCTAGGGTCAGGCGCCAGGTCCTCAGTTATGTAAAAACAACAGTTGTTCGTTAAAAGTTCTTTACATTTTCTTCTTGCCACTTTTTAAACTATTTTTTCTTTCTCAGATCTAAAACAGTTCCAGGGGCTGAACAACCCCATTGCTGATGGGGAGTAATTTGCTTAAGTTCATTTTTCCTGACCACTTAAATATTATAATCTATTTTGTCGTACCTTTCATTCCACTAATAATTCTTTCCTAAATATTATCTTATCCCACAAATAGATGTGAGGACTTACAGATTTTACTTAGTTCTAGAGAGTTTGTCTATTTGGGAATCAGGGGCTAAAGATACCTGAATATGCTGGTTTTACTATTCTTACAGTTGTTTGGGAACTTTTGAGGTTGTTGTTTTTAAAACTGAAGCTTCTAGGGTATTTTTTAAAATGTTGCTGTGTACACATACACAGGCACGTCGCAATAAGAGCCAGAGGCCACGAATGCATTGCAAAGAGCAAGTTTTATTTTAGTTATCTCTCTACTGGGGGATCTCCAAAGCCACACCTGAGCTCCCAGGCAGAGGTGACACCATTTTATATTTATTTTAGACTATGGTAATTATGTTAGGCAAAAAGCAAATCTGAGTGATTTTCTTATTCACATAATCACAGAAAATCACAGAATCACAGAATGTTAGGGATTGGAAAGGACCTTGAAAGATCATCTCGTCCAATCCCCCTGCTGGAGCAGGAACACCTACATGAGGTTACACAGGACGACGTCCAGGTGGGTTTTGAATGTCTCCAGAGTAGGAGACTCCACAACCTCCCTGGGCAGCCTGTTCCAGTGTTCTGTTACCTTCACTGTGAGGGTAACAGAATTCTGTGAGAGGTTGTTTCTGGAATAGAACAAGGTGATGATGAAGAAGAATCAGGAGGAAGAAGGAGGCCCTCCTACAGCTCCTACTACAGCCCTTCTTAAACTCCATCCACTGCTACCCCTGTATTCTATAGCAAAGCAACCAGTGGGTCCTTCTAAAACAAAGTGACCAGCAAAGGACGAGCTAATAGAACGCTCCTTATCTCTGAAGGAGCTGAGGACTGTGAAACAATACTTTAGCCGTTGTGAAGGCGAGCCAATTGTCACTTGGCTCATTCGATGCTGGGACAATGGAGCTAATAGTTTGGACTTAGATGTCAGTGAAGCCAGTCAGTTGGGATCCCTGGCCAGATATGGTGGCATTGATAAGGCAATTGCAAAGAAGAAACAAAGTCAAAGCCTCTGGAGGAGAATTTTGTCAGCAGTAAAAATCAGGTACCCTTTAAAAGATGATATCATATGCCACTCAACCAAATGGACTACTATGGAGAGAGGTATTAGGTATGTGAGAGAACTGGTGTGTACACAATACGCAGGCACGTCACAAGAAGAGCCAGAGGCCACGGATGCATTTGCAAAGAGCAAGTTTTATTTTAGTTACCTCTCTACTGGGGGATCTCCGAAACCACACCTAAGCTCCCAGGCAGAGGTGACACAAGCGGGAACGCAGGCGCTGGTCAAGTTCAGCCCTGCTGGAAAATCACTGGGCCTGCTGAGCTCTCCTATATTTCAAGGCTTCAGGCAGGCGCAGCCTCCTGCTCTTTCTCACAACAAAGCAGGAATCTCAGACATAGTGATAAGGTGCCTAGAGTTTCTCACAGGCCTATGTTATCTAACACAGAGGTTCTACTCATCAAGCACACAAGGCCAGTAAAACAATTAGTGTGATGTGTGTGCTTTTTCTACAGACAGGTGCAAGTCACTTGAGTGTATTTACATTTAATTAATCTCCTCACCAAATCTTCCGCTATATCCCCATACAGTTGTCCAGTTGTGGGGTACTTAGCTTTGTCCTATGAAAATACTCAAAATTATTTTGTAAACTAACACAGGACCTGCACTATTGCAAATATAAATAATTTATAATACATTCTGTCCTAGTAATTCTTTTTTGAAGGCAATTAAGTTGCACTGGAAAAGAACTGGTTGCTAATATTGTACCAAAACTACAACAAACTGATCAATTAGCCCTTTGCTAAAAAGGGTTTTTCTTTGGGTCCTGCAAGTTGAACTTTGTGGGAGGATTTTCTGGACTTCATCACTGGAGAAATTAGATGCTCTTGGAAGTAGATGTGTTGTAAGTTCCCACCCCATGAGATACAGAGCACTGATCTAAGCAGATATGACATAATGGCAACTGTAGTGCTTTGCCTCGAGGAAGCACAAATGACAGAGGTTGTTAGCAAACGAGACACATAACCATGGACGTAGTTATATGCGGTGCTTTTATTTCAGCGCTGGGAAACCAGGGGTTCGCACCCAAAGCTGGCTTCCACCACTGATTTGAACTCCACTACATTTATACAATTTGGTTACATACATATTCATTAGGGTTACAATGTATGTATTGCATATTAATCAGATTACACAACTATTTCACAATATCAGTTGCAACACCTTGGAACTACTCTAAGCATGCGCAGTGTCCTCTGGTGGTCGTTCAGGGGGTCTTCAGGATGAAGTAAGGAGTCTTCTTCACCCGTGTACTTTTCACTTTTTGTCACTGCACATGCGCACTATTCCTATATTCATTATGAAATCATGTAAAATTCTTGGATTTCTTAGATGTGCATTCTCAGCACATCCTATCCTTTCAAGATAAGATAAGGACTAACTGAGGACTAACTTTCAGTTCTCTTTTTGTATACAACCTGCAAAGCCTCAAGATAAGGTAAGAATCTTGGATATAGTTTACAAAACTTAGTTACAACTGTAACAAGGTGGTTGTAAGATATATGTTCAAAATGTGCTCTTTGTGGGGGTGTCACAGAGGCACCCCGTAGGTTAATTTAAGGGACAACAGGGTCCAAAACAACTTTTATTAGACCGGTGAGAAACAGGGTTTTAGCACTCCAAAAGTGACTTAAATAAAGGTTCGGATATGAGCTGAGGAAAATGATTTAAGGGGCAGCAACTAATACAACAGGTGGTCCACAGTGTGCATGCACGTGGCTTCACCAAAACAATGCCGGAGCCGTCCCTGAGTCCCGGAGAAGTACACACTTGCCTAAACATGGTGCGTGTAATAAGTGATGGTCAAAATTGTTAATGTTGAACAAATCGAGTAGGATTCAATTGTATTATGCATATTGTTGTAAGCAGTAACTGTGCTTGTGCAAGTTTGATTATGCTTTGTAGAACCTTGTAGTAGTAGTTAAGCCAATGCCTGGATTGCCTGGATGGTGCCACAGACAACAGGACTCCCGGATGGTGCCACAGATAACAGAGCGCCCGGATGGTGCAACAGATAACAAAGTTCCAGAGACGGAAATTCCCAGCGTGTGAACGAGCTTATAACACATATAAGCACACACGAAAAATTGAGTGGTGTGCCTGTTGGCGGAACTGAGCTTCCCCCGGTCACCCAGCTCTGTTTTGCCTAATTACCGCTTGCTAAATAAAATCAATTGATTGGCTCAAAATCGATTTATTGGCTCTTATTTATAACAGTGTGGGATTATTTTTAAAGAGATACACATACTCGTAGTGAGTACGGAAAGTGTACACTCGCGATTCCGCGAGGGTAAATTTATAATACACTCGCAATCCTGCGAGGGTTAATTTACTTACATGTGCAAGTGTACACGGAATCCTACACGTGTTTATGTGGAAGCACGGGAGGAAAATACACTCCCGATTGTGCGAGGGGCTCTCGGCGGCCACTCGCGATTGTGCGAGGAAATAATTTATACACATGCTCGTATTGGGCACGGAAAGTTACGCGTGCAAGTGTGCACGGAAGGAAAATACACTCGCGATTGTGTGAGGAAATAATTTAAAGTACGCGTGCAAATGTGCATGGAAAGTTACATGTGCATATGTGCACGGGAGGAAAATACACCCGCGATTCTGCGAGGATTAATTTTACACGCTCTCATATGGAGCGCGGAAAGTTATATGTGCATATGTGCATGAAAAGTATAAATATACTCGCAATCCTGCGAGAAGTTTTACTCACATCCGTGGCGGCGAGGCAAGCGGAGTCCCCATCCCGGGGAGGGGGGCTCTCGGCGGCAGCATCTTGCTCGTGCTCCGAGAGACCCGCTACAAAGGGTGGAGTCTCGACGAGAATCCCGTTTTTATCTGATCAGACCTGACTGTAGGCACTCTAGAAGCTTCTCTGCACCCCCCACACTGGCTGTGGGTGCCCCTGAAGCCTTACACTGGACGCAGGCGCCCAGCGGCTCGGCACTCCCTTCTCCTAATGGCCCAGGAGCCAGGGTGCTCTGGGCCAAACAAAAGAAGCTGTTAGCCTCAAGTAGCAGAGAAAGAGGGAGATGTGCCATACTGAAGGAGGGAGGGGGGTTTGCATTCTGCCACAGGGGGGATTTGGATTTTTTTGCCTTTTTTTTTTTTTTGAGGTGAAGTTACACTGGAGTGGGGAACATAACAAATGAGAGCATGCAAACTTGAACCATATGGACGAGCAACGGGATTAGGTCCTTGCAGCTGAAAACACCACACAACTTTTGCATGGGCAGTCTTGACCTCTGGCATTATTCCAGAGCCCCATTAGTTGGAAGTGCTTGCTTTTCTTACTGGTTTTTACTGTGAGGTGGGAAAGAAATACCATCCTTTGAAACTCTCATCTAACAATGAGAAAATCTCCAGCATAGCTCTTCTGTGTGTTTGGATAAAACTAGTAGATAGCTCTCTTTTAGGACACTTGGCAAATATTATCTCAACCTCTGACTGTTCCTATAAAGTAAGTAAAGGGCTTTTTTTCCTTTTCCTGGTGTTTGTTGGGGTTTTGTTTTTGTATTTTCTGTACTTTATTATGGTTACCCAGGTTAAACAATACTATAAGCAGGCAGTAATGGAACTGAAAACATTGTCCAGCTTCCTGACTTTCTTTCCTGAACCATAAAACAAAACACCCTTCTCCCCATATCAAGGAAATCAAGTTGTTGAGAAATATAACTCCAAAATAAAAATCCGTGTGTCTCTTGCTTGAAATATGAGAGGACTCTACCTGGTGTTGGAAGCATAGGATAATAGCAACTTTATTCTGTTTATAAAATAAATACATATTTGCACACTCAGTACCCTTGAAAATTAATTGAAAAGCGCTAACATTTTCTAATAAATTGTACATTTCTATTTGTGAGGGCCAATTATCATGGACTCCACACAATCTAATATGAATTCAAGCGAAGCCAATTTATTACAGAAACAAGCCTCCTTATATATGCAGTTATTTCCTGATCACGCGTCCACGCTCCAAGCATGCATTAATTGATTGGATATTGTCTATGTTCACGAGCTGTCCACGCGCCTGAGTCTCACTGCTGATAGGTCTGTTGATTTACGTCATGTTTTCAGCTTTCCAAGGTGGCCTTGAAATTCCTTTGGGCCTGACTAGTTCAATAACGAATCTCCATCTAATAGAAACCCATCCACACATTAACTTCAAGAAAATCCGTCAAATCTCCCACATCTGATAACATCCAAGGATGTTTCATTGCTTCCAGCATTCATTAGATAACAATATGAGCAATAACTCTAATGTATAAGGATGCATCCTAAGGGGGATCAAGGTGGTATTTTAGCAGTGGAACCAGTTCCCATTTTGTAATTATGATCCAAAAAATTTATTTTGGTACCAAATATATATATATGCAAATTAAAGTACTGACCTCATATATAAAAACCAAACACCAAGTTCAAATATGCAGATGGATCACAGCTACACTAATTCAAGACAATATCTCAATTTTTGCATTGCACCTTTGAACCGCTTACTGCCCAGCCAGGCAGAGGTACTGCTGGGTCTCCCTGACAAAACAGGTCAGTGCATGCTGGAGCCCAACCAGCATCTGCCCCCCCGGCCGACATAGCAAGCTGGACTGGGCAAACCTTTTATTGGTGTCTCATCTGGTGCGCTAAAACTGTTATCGCAAAACCAGGATTCTTTACTTGGTGTGCATACAAAAAAGCCAAATCCAGAACACTGAGATGAGACACAGCCTATCAAAGAGTTGTGCAAGTCTGGCTATTGGAATAAAGCTAGCATGCTAGAAAGAAAAGTAACAGCTGTCACACACAAAATCTTATAATCACATTCACGCAGTAAAGAACTAAATTACTTATGATGTTCTGTATTATCACAAAATACACATTCTGAGTCAACGGATTCTCATGATTTAACAGTCTGTGAACTTATCGTACCATATAACAAAGACCTACCAAAATTGCAACATGCTTAAACAGATACCCACAAAGAAAACAGATTAATAAGAAAAGCATCTTGCAGACTTTAACAAGTTTTCTGACCTGTGTGTTATCAGTTAACTCTCTCTCAGCTTGTTGAAGTTCAAATCGCCCCGCCTGTAAAACTATCTGAGATGATTTAATGATCTCTTGTAGAGATTTATTATGTCCCACTCTTCTCACGTTAAAAACAACATTAATTGCAACAAGGTGTTATACTTCAAGATTCTATTCTCCAGACACTTTTCCCAATCATTTAACTTATACAGCAGCCAACACTGATTTCAATATTTCACAGGATCTTCCTTCCTCATATTTCCAAGTGCTTTCCTATGTTTTAAAACACCTCCCAATACCGATTTCTTAGGAACACAACTGAAAACAGTCATTTCTGACCCTATCTTGTAAGTAAAAACCTTGAGAAGAGGGAGGGAGGGGGGAAAGCACAGGGCTGCTTGCAACGCAAGTGGGAGAAGTGGGGAGAACGTTTTATGACACACTTAAAAACAACTAGTAAAACAATTAACTCACATTCCTGACAAACTGCTTGATTTTCAGAGAGGCAATACACAGAAGCACGTAATATGTACTGTAAAACTCACAGATAACACCTTGATAGCAAACATTAGCATTCTCTACTGCTAATTTCAACACTAGTGCTTCCTTAGCTTCTAAGTTTTCAACCTGCTTATTGACAGCCTCTTGAAGATGGTCAATAAATTGCATGTAATTCTCATTGGAACCCTTATAATAGTTGTGAATAATTTGGCTGCTTTGTTGGTTTCAGGCACCTCTATCATAGCTTAATATGCAAGGTCTGCTGACTGCCTCAGGATTTCAGAAACTAATAGCACCTGTAATTGTGGTGTGTCAATTAGTGTCTGTTCCAAGAGTTGAGGGATACCCGCCCCTTTCAATGAATCCCCATGGTTCTGTCCTAAATGATCTATAGCTGTTACATTGCACAGGTCTAATTTTGCTTGAGTCTTTCATGGTTTTTATCTGATCTCGAGGCAACACACACACATACTCTTTTTCCCTTTAACTTTTCAAGAAAATGCTGCAGACCCTCATCCGAGTCATCAGATAACACGGACTTGAACGGTGCTGGAGAATCATTAGTAACAGGGGGGTTCGGAACAGTGCACATTCTCACCAATACTTTCTAGCATCATATTCGTATAACCTGAGTCCTCAGGCTCATCCCCTTTCCCGTCACAATCAGCATGACCACATTGCTGACTGTTGGATTCACTTGCTAATAGCTGATCTGATCTTTCACACGGTTCTTTTGCCCAGTTCTTATCCGGCGATTCCTTCTGCTCTCTTGTGGAAGTTAGAGGGGTAGAAGGCAGTAAAGGAGGATGTAAGTCAGTAAAAGGACTGATAGTCCACTTTTTTATGACTTTAGCATTCTCAGCTTTCACAGGTTCCTTGGGCAAGTTGTCTGACTCCAATTCTTTGGACTTGCTGTTCTCATCACGATTGGGTAATAGTGTAGGAGAACACCCGCTCAGCATTTTTCCTCCCCCCACCCCGGACTGCTGAATCATCAGGGGTGCCGAAGACACAGCAGGGGATGGAAAAGGGAGGGTATCAAAGACACAAACCGGCTAAACTTCAGATCAACTTTCTGGATTCTTATCAGGCTGCAACGCTACAAAACTTCCAGCAGCAGCAGACCGTTCAGCCTTAAAATCTTTTATAAGCTTCCATGTAGTTAATAATGATTTAGCTTCTTTATCTCCGTTGCTGAACTTATCCCATAATTTCTGCCCTATATCGTCCCAAAGTTCACGTTTAAAAGCCTTCTCAGTTTCTCCCGGGTAGCCGTTAATTCTACACCAAATTAACAGTCTACGTATGTTACTTTCTTCCTATTTAAGTCCTCTCACAGAGAGAATATGCAGGAGGAGCTTAACTATGGCTTGTTCTTCAGAAAATATGTTTTGCTCCATAACTTCATTCTTCCCTCCTCCTGCCGCCAGCCGCTCACCTTTTCCGGTGATCCGTCGACGAATTTATCCCCGGGGCATCCGTACGCCTCCGTCCGGTCTTCAGTCCAGATGAACCGCCTCTGGCTGGGCCACTCCATGCTTTTCCCGATCGTAGTGAGACGCCATTCAGAGTATCACATCGGGGTCACCATTTGTTAGAGCAAATAAAGGACTCAGCACTCTGATTCAATGTGAATCATGCAAAGCCCTTTATTACAGAAACAAGCCTCCTTATATATGCAACTATTCTCTTATCACGCGTTCACTCTCCAATCATGCATTAAGTGATTGTGTTATAGTTGAATTGAATTTTGTGGGCTGTGTTTTGATTCTGTAGACCGTATCCAAGATTCTTAGCTTTGATACTGTATCCAGGTTCAGAGTGTGCATTCAAGCATGATTTTATATAATCATACCCCATTCTTAAAATTGACATAGCTTTATGACATATTCTTTAGAACAGGTAACTTCAACCATACCCTATTCTTAAGATTGATATAGATTTAAGACATATTCTTTAAAACAGGTAACTTAGAAATAACTGATAAACATGCGAATGTTACTTAGCATTGCTTAGATAGATAATTTGTGTTAGAATAGGTGTGGGATATGCTAATGGTTGTCAAGAATTGTAATGCATATGTATGTGATCAAATTGTATAAATATGGTGTAGTCTGAATCAGTGGCTGAAGCCAGCTTTGGGTGCGAACCCCTGGTTTCCCAGCGCTGAAATAAAGCACCGCATATAACTGCACCTGTGGTTATGTGTCTTGAATGCTAACATTTTTGGCGACCCAGATGGGACCTCGCGAGCATTGCTGAGGCGGATCGCGTCTTGATCCTGCTCCAGCTAGCACCGAGGTATTCTTGGGGAGCGCATCGGACGCGACCGACCCTCTGCTGCTCACGACGGACCTCTGACTGGTAAGAAGGTGCTTTATCTGGATTGTTGGGTACCCACTTGGTCTGGTTCTGGTCTGGTAGCCTGCTGGTCAGGCATCTGGTAGCCTGCCGGTCAGACGCGGCGAAAGCCACACTTGGTTGGGCAGGGAGCTCCCGTGGTATTGCCTAGGCAGCCGTCCGTCAGACAGAGGGAAACCTCTGCAGGTTCGGCATCTGGTCTGGTTATTTGTGCCGCAGGCTCGGCACCTGGTCTGGTTATTTGTGCTACTCAGCACCTGGTCTGTAGTTCTGGTGATTTAATCTGTATTTACTGTTGAAACCGGTGATTTGATCCTGTTTACTGTTGTTCTGGTAAAGTTACCTGTGTTATCTTTCTGTGTTAGTTATCTGTATCCTTCTCTGTTGATATGTCCAATTCAAACGTATCGCCGTCAAATTGCTTTCTGAAACATTAGAAGAAGGCTGGGTTTGGACAGTTTATGCATAAAAGAAGTGTGATTGTGATCTGTTTGCATATTTGAACTCGGTATCCGGTTTGCATGTCTGAGCTCAGTATTTTAGTTTGTATGTTTATATTTGGTACCAAAAGGATTTGTTTGGAGAAATAATTACAAAATAAGAACCGTTTCCGTTACTAAAGTGCCACCTTGCTCCCCCTTCAGATGCATCTGTACACATGAAAGTAAATTGAGTTAGCTGTATTGCATTTAGTGTTGTTTTGTGGATAGACTGATTTGGATTTGGATCTAAAATTAATGTCAGGGATTGATGTTTAGTATGCTGTTTATTGACATCTGTAAGAAGTTACAAAAGGTAGGAGCTGAGGGATGTAACTATTGTTCAGCTAATTGGAATTACATATAAAGTTTATAATCACAGGAATTAAATGAAGAGAGAAAAAGGGCAAAAGGAGCCCAAACCTGTGCCCGGCAGCTTCTCCTTGATAAGCTGCAGAGAAAAAAAAAAAAAAAAAAGGTGAAAAGCTGACTGTCTGCTAAAGCGGTGGGAAAGGGGGGGGGAGCGGCGGCTGCTAAGGCTGAAGCTGCAGCTCCTCTCCTCCGGGCTCGCCGCCCGCGGGGGATCATCAAACGTAATAGCACCCCTGCGGCAGGCAGTAGGTGTTGGGGGGGGAACCAGTCTATGTAAAAGTCCCGTTTTCGCCGGGGGATTTAGTGATCTGGAAGCAAAAGTGATTAATGTTGCAAAAGTGATTAAGATGATAATTAAGACGCAGAATCCTGATTGGGATGATTTACAAGTCATTTTAGATACATTAATGGACTCTACAGAAAAATATGTGGTTATACAGGTTGCGAGGGATAAGGTGAGAGAAGATATTCGGAATGGGAAAGTAGAGGCTAACGTTGATGAGAACTTTCCAAAAGAAGATCCCCGATAATACAGGAGATACAGACAATACAGGAGGCGGGTTAAGCCGTCTCCGGAGGTATCAGGATTGGTTATTGATTGGCGTTCAAACTGCTATGCCGAAGCAAATGAATTGGTCAAAATTGTATGATGTGATGCAGGAAAACAATGAGTCTCCCTCGGCCTTTTTAGAAAGATTAAAAGAAGCTGCCAAAACCGGGATGTAAAATTTTTAGTAGACACAGGGGCTATTTAGTCTGTACTGAATTCCTTACAGGGGGCGGTAGGTCACAGAGCTACAACAATTGTTGGTGCCACAGGGAAGGAGGAAGTACGGCCATTCCTGCAACCTTTGGATTTGTGTTTTGGAGAAAAGGAGCTAACCCACGAGTTCTTATATGTTCCAGATTGTCCAGTTTCTCTTTTAGGATGAGATTTGCTGACCAAATTAGATGCCACAATAACATTTGAGGATGGAAATTTGGTAATGAAAGTTCCGGAGTCAAAGGTAGGACAAATTTTACTATTAAAGGAAAATCCAATTGTGAAAATACCACAGGCAATAGAAGATGCAGTGATTCCCACGGTATGGGAAACTGACATACCTGGGAAGTCAAAGGCAGCTAAACCTGTGAAAGTAGCGCTGAAGGAAGGTGCTGAACCGGTACGATTAAGACAGTACCCATTGAAATTGGAAGCCAGATTAGGAATAGTATCTTTAATTGAGAAATTTTTGAAATATGGAATTCTAGAAGAATGTGAATCAGAATACAATACTCCAATTTTTCCAGTAAAGAAACCTGATGGTAACTATCGACTAGTCCAAGACTTATGAGCAATAAACCAGATCACTAAGGACATACATCCAGTAGTTGCAAATCCGTATACCTTGTTAACATCTGTGAAAGAGAAATATAAATGGTTTACAGTACTTGATTTAAAAGTTGCCTTCTTCTGCATACCCCTTGACCAGGAAAGCAAAAAGCTATTCGCTTTTGAATGGGAGAACCCACACAACGGGAGAAAAGCCCAATTAACCTGGACACGCCTTCCACAAGGATTTAAGAATAGTCCAACTATCTTCGGAAATCAACTAGCCAAAGAACTTGAGGAGTGGGCTACGAGAGGCTATATCGGAATTCCTCGACAATGGTACTTGTTGCTGCAATATGTGGATGATATTCTGATTGCTGCTGAGACCCAAGAACTTTGCATTCAGGTAACAATTGAAATATTGAATCAATTAGGAATGAATGGATATAAAGTGTCAAAAAATAAAGCTCAGATTGCATCCACAACTGTGATCTATCTAGGATGCGAGCTTTCTCAAGGACAGCGAAGACTAGGTATAAACCGTGTACATGCTATCTGTGCGATCTCAGAACCGCGTAACTTACATGAATTAAGATCTTTTCTAGGAATGGCAGGATGGTGCAGGCTCTGGATCATGGACTATGGACTTATTGCCAAACCTTTATACGAGGCACAGAAGAATAAGACCTTGGTGTGGGAAAGACCACAACAAGAAGCTTTTCAAAAATTGAAACAGGCCTTAATGCAAGCGCCTGCTTTGGGCCTACCTGATCTGAGTAAAGACTTTCAGTTATTTGTACATGAACGACAGAGACTTGCTCTAGGGGTATTAACCCAACGGCTGGGATCTTGGAAAAGGCCCGTCGGTTATTTCTCTAAACAACTTGACCCGGTAAGTGCTGGATGGCCGGCGTGCTTGCGGGCGGTGGCTGCTACCGTGATATTAATTCAGGAAGTCCGGAAACTGACTATGGGGAAAAGGATCGAAGTGTTTGTATCCCATATGGTGACTACTGTATTGGAACAAAAGGGGGGCCATTGGCTTTCCCCAAGTAGGATGATGAAATATCAGGCAATTTTAACAGAGCAGGATGATGTTATCCTAAAAACAACTAACCTAATGAATCCAGCTGTGTTTTTAAGCGCAGAGACTGAAGAAGAAAATCTGGAACATGATTGTGTGGAGGTCATTGAATATACCCACGCAAGCCGACCTGACCTGAAAGATACCCCATTGGAGAAGACGGATTGGGAGCTTTTTTACTGACGGCAGTAGTTTTGTGGAAAGCGGAGTGCGGTATGCAGGATACGCGATTACTACTGCCAAAACAGTAATTGAAGCTAAATCCCTACCACCAAACACATCAGCACAGAAAGCTGAGTTGATAGCCCTAACTAGGGCATTAGAGCTCAGTGAGGACAAAAGGGTCAATATTTGGACTGACTCAAAATATGCATTTGGGGTTGTTCATGTACATGGAGCTCTTTGGAAAGAGCGTGGACTACTCTCCTCCCAAGGAACAAACATCAAGTACCAAAAAGAAATATTGAACTTGATTAATGCCATTCAAAAGCCATCACTGGTTGCCATCATGCACTGTAAAGCTCATCAGAGTGGGACATCGAAAATTATTGAAGGAAACCGACTTGCTGATCAAACAGCCCGATCAGTGGCACGACGAGTCTGGATGATGGTGGGTCTTGTCTCCCAAAAGGTAAGAGCAATTGATTTATTACCTACACCTTCAGAGGCACCTGAATATTCTACAGAAGATGAGAAATTGGCAAGACTAGTAAAAGCCGTCAAGGATAATTCTGGATGGTATGTAACCACGAACGGACAAATTGTGGTGCCAATCACAATTATGAGAGGGATACTTCAGGCGGAGCACCAGAAGTGTCATTGGGGTGCAGAAGCGTTGGTAACTTATCTAAGAAAACAAATTATCTCGGTCCAGATGTTAACAATGGCAAAATCTATCACAGCTAAGTGTGAAATTTGCTTGAGAAATAATCCTTTAGTTAAAAGGAAAGTAGATATGGGAAAAATTAGGACAGGTGTACAACCAGGGGATTGTTGGCAAATAGATTATGTGGAACTCCCCAAAACTCGAGGATTCAGATATCTGTTAGTTGGGGTATGCACCTTTTCAGGATGGCCAGAAGCCTTCCCTTGTCGCACCAACCAGGCACAAGAAACTGTAAAATGGTTACTGAAGGAAATAATTCCTAGATTTGGAGTACCATTGGGAATATCATCTGATAGGGGACCGCATTTTGTTGCTCAAGTGGTAAAGGAAGTCGGTAGATGTTTGGGAATTAAATGGGAATTACACACCCCGTGGAGACCCCAGTCTAGTGGCCAGGCGGAGAAAATGAATCAGACGTTAAAACGACAACTTAGCAAAATTTGCGAAGAAGCAAAATTTAATGGCCCCAGGCCTTACCAATAGCGTTATTGCGAATTAGGATTAAACCTAGGAGTGGAATGTCGGTAAGCCCATACGAAATTCTGTATGGCAAACCATATGAAGCACCTGATCCGAATCCAAGTATACATGTAAAAGGTAATCAGGATGTGTACAATTATGTGTTGTCTCTCGGCAGGACATTGAATCGACTCAGATCCGTATTAGTGTGGAATCGCCCACTAGCACTTGAGAATCCGGTACATGATATAGAACCTGGAGACATGGTGTATATAAAGACTTGGAGAGAAGATCCTTTAAAAGAACGTTGGGACGGACCTTATCAAGTACTTTTAACTACATTTACTGCAATTAAGGTTGCTGAAATAGACTCCTGGATACATTACACCCGAGTGAAGAAAGTCCCAAAACTGTGGCAATCACGATTAGTGGGTCCAGCCACACTTAAAATCACAATGCAGGATGTCTAACTTTTGTTACCGTTTTGTTTTTATA